>NW_027115109.1:460617-487751 GCF_000696795.3 Halyomorpha halys
ATAAATAATAATAATAATAATAATAATAATAATAATACAATAAAATAATTTAGTATAAAGTAAAATGGATACAAATATTTACATTTTGCCCAGAGTCACGGAATTCAATGGCAGAACTCCAAGATCTCAGCGCTTATCTCCCAGCTTATTAACCAACGTTTCGGCCCACATTGCACAGCTTTATCAGGGCTAAATCCTTGTGGTTCCAGAATAGAGTTTAAGATGATCATTTATCTTAATGAATAGTTACGTTTCTCTGCTATTTTCGTACTTCTCTTTACCACCACCTTTTTTTCACGACATAACTTTTTTTTAAACTATTTTACTCCAAAAAATATATGCATATAAATGCATAATTAGTAATTTATGGTGAGAGTTGAATACTCATCACGATTTCTTGAACACGACCTGCTCATTTTCGAGTCAGCCTTGCCCCTGATTGATACTATCCCCTTTAATATCCACTCTTATTTTTTTAGTTATTATCCTTTCGTATGAGAATCATGTTTTAGCTTACCTCTAGCTTAATTTATAATTTATTTAGGTGCCTTAGCTTCTTCTATATATAGTCAAAAAACCACGAAGAAATATTTTGTATCATTTTGTAACTACTGGTCACATATTTTTGTCATATGGTCTGCTTATGATCTTTATTTCTTTTCTGATGAATGTTAAAACAATCTGATAATTATTTAATCAATATTCGTAAATGTCTATTAAGTTTGTACTAATGATGAACAACAAGATTTAATTTAGAATGCCAAAGAAACTCCAGATTATTTTATTAAATTTTTTTCATGTTTAAATCAATTTTCCTCTTTAATACAATAACAACTGAAATATTCTTTTTAGAATTTTTTTTCTATATATTTTAATCTTTTATTTTAACTCAGAAAGGTAAAATTTTTTCGAAAATTGATTTTCGTTTTAGAGTTAGTGCTGATATACATAAAAGGATATAAAGATTGGATTTATGCACGGAGATTTATTTACTTGTTAAAACTACCAAAATACAATAAGCTGATTACATAAAACGACGCGCCATTAGATTGGTGTGAACTAACTCAGGATTTCACGTAGGAAATTTCAGTTATTAACGGGGGGTAGTTTAACTAACTTTATTTCAATTTCACTCATCTCATTTTTCTTTCTCGATCTGTATAAATTCGTGGTTTCAAACAGTTTTTCTAGAATCTATGTTTTTTTCTCATATTCTCACTCCAAATATCTTTATTGTAACTAAACATTACTCAAATGTCATCATTTTCAAAATTCAGAATGAACTTCCTATAATAAAGCGAGCAATTTCATGGAAAAATATCGTAGGTGATCACAGGAACTACTGAACTGGACAGTTCAATTACAGAGAGGGCCTAGTAAAAATAAATCTAAAAATAGAAATAATAAATAAAAAATTATTAAAAATCATGACAACCTCTGATATAGAATATAGGATAATTTGAGATAGGGCCTGATAATGAACATAAATCCAAAAATTCGTCCAATATTTAAATAAAGAAGTAAGCAGTAATAAGAGTTTTTCCTAAAATAAAAAAGATTCTGAACTCTTAAATAATAATAAAATATTGAATATTTTTTTTTTAAATTTATAATTATTATTTCAATTTTTTTCTAATAAATTTAATTTCAACACATGTACATAGGTATGTCACCTAAATATTAAGTTCTGTATTATATTTTAATTTTGATCTTATGAGTTAATTATGACCTCATAAGTTGAATTAATATCGGATTTTTTTAAATATATTCCGGATAAACCGGCTCTTCCTCTTATGTATGTCTCGGTCTCGACTAGGACGAATATGTGGGGTTCTACTGTATTACATTATCTGTATCCGTGCCAGCGAGGTACGCCTGTAATAGATTAAATCGACGAGATATGAAAATAATAAATAAAGGATTGTTTTTTGCCGAGGGACGGACGGATACATCGAAGAGAGCGGGCGGGTGAACGCCCTGGAGGGGGAAGGGCGCTGACTAATGGCCCAACATGGCCGTCCGATTGGACCAATGACTAATCGGCAACGATTAACTCAACTCCACTTAATCTCTTTCTCTCCAATCGATCAAGGGAGTTACCCCTTTCAACAGCCTTACACTCTGATGCCTGCCCCGCTCGCACGGCTACCGTGCTATCCCCAGCGCAAATTCCTAAAAAACCATTCCTCATATCGCTGGTAGTGGGGACTGTAGCAGCTGGCGGGAAATCGCCACGCTGTGATTCGATAACAATAATAGCAAGAGAAAGTGAAAAACTAGTTCTCCTTCGATAGGGGCTTGGATTGTTGGTATCCGTCAGCAGTCTCGATACGACAATTATATTGAAAAACCTCGTTGATATGAAATCGAATTAGGCTCCTCATTTCCTGATAGTCTCAAAGCACAAGATAAGAAAAAAACACGTTAATTTTCGATTTTTAATTACTTTAATGATGTTCAATATATCATGAACTTTGATAGTTCTGTTACCTTGGTTAGGGAGGATAAGAAATGCTGTTACAAATGTTACAAAATTCATTTTTTAATTGTTTTAAGTAAAAAAAAAAAAAAAAAAAAAAAATGCGCGTTATTTTATTTTAGAAAATTGTTAAATTTTTACCTTCACTATTCAAGGGATACAGTTAATTCCATCAAAAAGTAAATTCTGGAGTATTTAAGGTAAACGGATGGCGTTTATTTATTCTAGAAAAAAACTAAAATTTCCCCTCAATTTTCATTAGAAGCTCTAATCTTTAAAACTACCTATAACATAAGTAAATAAACATAAAAAAAAAAAAACTGTATATGACATTATTAAAAGTTGTCAAATTTTTAAAATATGACCATATTAAAGCTGACGTTCTTTAGTTTTTTCTAAACAAACTTTTTTAAAAAGCAACTTTAAAAAATAACGAAATATCAATATTTTTATAATTTATTTTGCCGAATATCATAGAAACCACTTCTACTAGGTAGAAAAACGTTATGAAATAACATTATAGCACATTAAACTAGCTTTAATTTGAGTGCTTATAAGCAGCTGTACGTGTAATGTTTCCTAAGTTATAGATTTTCCGTTTACGATAAATTTCTATGGGAAAAACGAGATTTTTTTTTTTTTTATAGAAAAACCCTTATGAAAGTGAAGTTGGTGGCACTAAATCACATTTTTAATCTGATGAAATAGTGAATGTCTTTGTTGGTGTAAATTTATCGCTGATGTAATTATAGTTTTTATCGTTATGATATTAATGATCATGATGATATTAATGTCCATTTTCATTCAGTATATATTTAACTATTTATGTTAGAACTCCTTTCGTTCCAATCCTCACAATCCAAAATCCTCAATGGTCCTTACTTTGTCACAAATAAACTCATCTATAAAAACCCAAATATCAATCCTTCCATAATAAACTCAAATAAATAAAATAAACCAAATAAATAAAAAACCGTTATGAGTGATCTGTTATTGGTCAGACAGAATTTGGGTATTGAAGTGGGATGTACTGTCTCTAGTTAGCATCAGTCTGATTTTGAATTTCCACTATGTGGGAGACTAAAGGCTTTGGGATCTATAAATGTGATCAAATTATCTAATGATTCACTTTAATGCCAAATTAAATCTTTGTGTTTTTAAACTTTTTTTTAAAAAATTTCTCTAATTATGAATTTTCCTAATCAGTTTATTAGAAGATATAATTGAATAGGTGCTGGGATGTGGAGAGGTGTTGGTTGGCACGTCCCCTTTGATGCGGTTCAGGGTTGGACGTGCTTATGCCTGTTGTCACCCTTCGTTGCACACAAAGAAAGCTAATTTCCAATTCCAGTTTGGAATTTATTATTTTCGTTTCTGCCTCTTATTCGCCCAGGATATCATTGATGCGAGGCGGTAGAATCTGGACACGTCCAGAGTAAATATTATTGCGGAAAAAGTAACAATAACGATTCCCTGTATGATATCAATTATGTCTTGCCTGTATGAATATTAATGAAACCATATTAAATTTTAAAAAAACTTAAAAATCCATAATACATAAGTAACGATTTTTTATTAAATGTAACGTTTGGAGAAATAATTTTTAAAAAGTTGATAAATTTTATATACTTCCTTCCTCAACTACATTTATACTTGAGTGATAGTTTTCTTATAACTTTTGAGTTTATATACCTACTCTATATATTTGTATGATTTATATGATGTAGCTGTCTTGTAAAAACCTCATGAAGTATATTTTTCAAAATTCAAATGGTCTGGTAAGAACATCTACAGTCGATTATGAATGTCATAATTAACAATACAGACATTATTTCAAATATTATGGGTACACTCATGCTTATTACATTATTAGTGACAAGAACTTAGATTAAAAAAAACCTTACGACACTCCAGACTGAATATGACTATTTTCATGGCTTTCTTGTGTCCTCCCTTTTTAGACGAAGAGAAATACGATCATTTAGAACACCGTCTTGCTACACATTTTCTACTTAAGATATTAGATATACTGTTGAAGTTAAGAATAAAATTGAGGGGTTGTTAGCGAAAATCCAATAGTAAATAAACAATAAAAAAAAAAGAGTTACAAGGCAAAACCATATACAATGCAGCATTACACACGTAGATTTAACAATAGATTCGGTAAAAAAATATCTTAATAAGTCTCTAAAAATACGTTGAAAAGCCAAAAATCGACTAGTCTAGAAAGAATTTATCACGAACTCCAAATTTCAGTGGTTATTTAGAAAGCAGCCATTGGAAAAAGAGTTTAAGAAAGGTCCCAACGCTGCTGCTTTTCAAAATTAGCTTTCCACACTCTTAGATAACACATGATTTGGTTGGTGGGTCATATGTTTCAACCTGTTTGTTTAATTGACAATTGTTTTATCAATATAAGTATTAGGTTTTTGATTCATTCTGACGATAACATCCATGTGGTATACAATTTTTATTGAATTTTCCAAAACACCCAATGTATTTCCAATCTACGCAACGAAACCATGTAATTTAGTATTACGCAATAGGATATGATAACACTCCTGATACCCACAAATAATTTAAAAAAAAAATTAAATGCTTACGGAATGAACATTTACTTTATTTTTTTATTTAGTTTCCCATTCAGGCCAGTATTTTTTTTTTTCGACAATCACTTTATTAGAAGGCCCCAAACGCAAAAATCTGCTATATAATTACCATTTAATTGTTTTAAACGACTGATCATTCCATTTACTTTTACTGATCAGTCTAATAATATCATAGTTGAACATTAGGTTGACCCGGTCTCAAAAACCACGAAACCACTAAGGTGTAGTTCGCCAACCGAGGCCTGGGTTCATCTTTTTTCTTACAGTGCGACCACAGCCCCGAGTAATTTGCCAATCCCATTAGAGTAACTCGTAATTGAAGAGTTAAAGATTCTCATTCAAATTAACCTTCTAGCTGACCGGCAAAAAGATCTAATCCCGACTGAGTAATAATAGAAACCGCAAAATATATAGGCGATTCAATGTTACTAATTGTCTCATTGGGCGTTACTCGTAGATTAATGATGGCAAATTGCATAGTAGTACGTCTTACTCAATGTGAATTTATTCAGTCAAGAGTTGATATTGACAGTTTACTTAGTGGAACCAGACAGTTGTGCGTGGCCACATGTGGTCAAGAAAAAGTCTTACCGAGTATTGAACCCAAAACCAATCTTAGGTTTTACAATTTTATTTTTATTAGTGGAAGCCTTCTACTTCAGCATTTATAATGTTGCAATAATTTTAACAAGAAAAAATAAAATAAAAAATGTATAAGGCCATTTAAACCACTACTTGCAATGTTCTTCTTTAGTTTCTAATGAATTTATTGTCTTTTGGACAATGTCCAACTGTTCGTCTTTAGTGCAGAGCAGTTCTTTATTGATATCCTTAATCCATGAAAAAATTTGTAAATTTAGTTTAAAAGCACGGTGATATAGACTAAGCGATAAAAATCAACTTGACAACAAGTATTCCAAGGTTACAAAACGACTAGAATGTGTTTTTTAATTTCTATATTATTGTGAATTTATTTTGTTTTTTTAATATAATGTCAATAACGATATTATGAATCATATTACCCATAATAAAAATACTAATCGAGTTTAAATATCATATTATTTCTTCATATTAAACTGGATAGTCTATAGTCTGTTTTGGAAGTCGAGAGAACTCGAGTAGACAGGAAGCTCACGTGATAGGTGTTGAGGGCGTGCCTATTCGCTCCTTTGCTAGGCGTAGACACTGAACCGCACTTCAAGTGTGTGCTCTCTGGCCATACATACATTGGAGAATATTTTCCTTTCAAATATTTGAATTATGAACATGCGACGATCATTGTCATGTATTGTCCTATACCAATTTTTGAATATTTTATACCAAGCTGGATGTGTGGATGTGACCCTAACATCGTAGCAGGGTACCCATGAAGATTTCTAAAAAAAAAAAAATAATAATAATGACCTTTTTATAGAAAATTAGTACTTTGGGACTACTCTGAAAACGAATATGATTTTATTTTTTTCTAAAAAAAATTTGCTGAACTACTTTACTCTAGATCTCACGCTTAATTTTGTTCATAACTTTTTTTGTACTCAAAAATCTCATGATTTCATCATCTTTAAACCTTCCCACGGTGAAACGGAATACATAGAAAAAAACACCACGTAAATCGGTCTAGTAATAAAAAAGTCTATCGAGGAGAAAGATTCGACAGCTCTCTTTTATATGGAGAGAGATTACAAGTAATGAATATTGTAGAGCTCTTCTAGTTTAACTCTTTACCGTCGTAAGTTTTTATATCAGCTTTTTACAGACTCGTATCTTCTAAAAATAAAGTCAAACTCTCTAAAAAAATAAATAAATAAAAATAAAATTATTACAATAATGTTTGATCTTAAAGGCGTAAACTATTTATTTGAGCCGTGATAACCATAACAAATAAACTTACATTAGCTGAGAACTATAGGTGGTAGGAGACAGAAAATGCAGTTTTTTATAGACCGTTTTCTCAGAAACTATGAGAGATAAAGCAATATCACTAGTACCGTTTCCTAAAAGGGAGTGTTGTAAAACTTTAGTAGAAAAAAACTTTTAATGTTATGTTTCAACTATATCTTTTTCATTTTTTTTTTTGTAGTATTCAAAGATAAATTGTGATTGTCATAAGATATATCTAACTTTGACTGATACGAATAATTGCTATTCTGAAATAATAACATGCCAGGATTGTACAAGAGGATATTATAACCTTGGCAGAGTTCTTTAATTGGCAATACGAACCTGGAACGAAGGCTCCAGGGCCTGGACAGGTGTCCAAGGAGGGTAGACTTCCGCCCTCAGCTTCTTATCTAGACATTTTACGTTAGTTATCTTCTGCTATGTTTGAGCTAGCACCAACCGACCGCATCTTCTAGCTATCGCCTAATGCTCCGTATTCAACTAACGGATCTGCATTATTTATTTTTCAATATTCCAGACCTCCAAGGGGGTAGTTCGCTGGACTTGCGCAGCCACTGTTGCCAATATTCAACACTTCTTTTATTTATTTGCAATATAAGTATATTTAGAGGAGAACCATTTAATTTTTTATGAGCTAACTACAACAATTTTTGTTGTAACAATGAGCGCCTTACTGATGGTGCCTCTGCATCTGTCCAGTAAATTCATTTTATCGCCTCGAACTCTCGGGTTTATATTCACGATAAATCCTATCTCAGTTAACTATTAAATTATAGCTTGTGGGAACATCGTTTTTACGCCCTGTTAATGCGAGCTGCCGCATGTAGTGTTTCATGCTGAGTAATTTCGTACTTGGTTCATCGCACTTCTTACTGAAAAATACAACATGAACTTACATGCCTATGAACGTTGATAATCTTCATTGATCAATTAATACTAACCTCGGATCCTTTTTAGTAATTATTTTGAGAAATGAGCTAAGTAGACACTGATTTCTTATGTCAAATCCACTTCCTGAAGAAATGCTCTGCAGAGTGGATTGAATACTACGTTCATTTAAAATTTTAACATATCTAAAATGTTACTAATGCGTATATTTAGTTAACAATTAAACAGCATATAAAATTGTCATGCATTTGTTTATGAGGAGTGATGTAAGTCAAGTTTGGTTTCTTAGAAAGATTTTTTTTTTTTGTAAATTTATATATTTATAATATAATTTTTAAGTACATATGATGCGCTCAAAGTATGCATAAATCATTTAACTGAATTAAAAAAATTACTTTCGTAATAAATCAAACTTCAACCTCTTTCATTCCAAATCCTTCTTATAACGTGCTCGTTACATGCAATAACATAAAATTGTTGGTACCAGTTTCAACAACTCCGCCGAGAGTTGTGTTCATAATTTACTCTCTACAGCCTGCAACACATTTAAAATACTAAAGGAAGGAAGCCGCATCTCATAAAAGTAGGGCTTGTAATTTATGAGAAAATAGGCCAGAGCAACGTCCCTAGAGTAAGAATCACATTTCGTCAGGAATAGCATCTTTTGTTCCATGACAACACTTTTTATCTTGTCAATTATAACAGCAATAAATTGCTCCTCAACATTCTTTTATCGTCCTTAGCCATTGTAATAAAAATGAGAGAAAAAATCGGCATTATGGTAAATCAGTCCGAGACCGTAACTTTTATACCACGTAGACATTTTAAAACAATGGACGGGATTCTGTCGTACTTGCTATATAAAACATTATTTATTTTTTTTATTCTAACATTTTTCTTCTATATACATAGCATATTTCATTGGAAAAAAAATAAAAAATTTAAATGCGACACAAGAAACTTTGGAAAATATGACGAAATGATTTCTTATTGGATACAAAATAAATCTGTACCCCAACAACCCATGAAGTGTCAATGGTGCAGTACTTTGTAAGGAAGAACTGTTACTAAACTAACGGTTGTGCAAGGAGGTGGTTTGGTTAGAACCACGCTCAACTACCTGATTTTTCCCTAATTAACGGTACTCTCTTTATTAAGCTTGGTGAGCTCCCTAAATTGGGTTGACTCACTGCTACAGAAAAAGAATAAAAAATTATCTGTCAGTTGTGTCCTTGGAGAAATTAGCACAGTTCCTTACCACTAAGCCCCCCCCCCTCAATCCCTAGGATGCTAAAGAAACCATTTCGATAGACTTATCTGAAGTTCCATATTATCGATTTAACACTTTTTAAAAAAAATATTTTCTAGAAAACTGCTTAAACGATTTTAATGAAATTCGTTACATCAGATGATCTTTAAAAACAGCCTGATCGCAAATGGCTTAGATGCTGAATTTTTATTTAAAATAATTAACCATATCTTATCTACTATAATTAAAAGGGCTAAATATTAAACATTAAAGCATTTTATACTTAGCCACAGGATAAATTGAAAACAAATTTCCGGATTTAATTATTAGTAATTTAGGTGTTATATTATATCATTGGAAAACCAATGGTTTTAGAAAAATAATATATAATATACAAAGTCGTTACAGGTAACAGAGAGTGACATAGAATGCATAAATAAACTGTATTAATTAATATATTTATATGGTTTCTTTTTATAAATTAAATGTGTCGTACCTGAAAAAATTATAAAAGAGAATATTTTTTCGTATATAAATAACTGTACAGAATTTTTCAAATATTTTTTTCAATAAATTTTTTTTTTAATAATACGCGGAAAAAAAAACAAGAAAATATGTAATATATTTATTTCTTGTTATATTATCAAATAATAATACTAAAAGTTTATGATTTGTTTTGTTTTTTAATTTAATACTTCACTACTTAAAAAAAAGTACTTAGAAATAGGATTCCAGATTTTTTTCCAGATTAAATACATTTTATTTATTGATAGATATTACAATCTGCCACACAGTTATGGGCAATAGGTAATAGTGATGAATGATCACATTCATTCTAAAATAAAATAAAATAAAATAAGAATAAAAATAAATAAATGAAAAAAAAAATCTAACTTAAAATATATACAAACAGAAGGATAAAAAAAATGAACATAAACAAACTATGTGTATGAAAAAATAAATAAATAAAATAACATAATGATAAAATAATATAATCCCTGGTCACTTTTACACTAGAAATAGGATTGAACCTCAGGCTAACATTGATTTCTCTTTAATATACCTCTTTTCGCCCTGTTACCCAAAAAATAAATAAATTACGTGAGATATCTCTGAAATATTTTATTTTTATGACCAATAACTAGTCTTCACGTTGTCAATAATAATAAAAAAAAAATTCCTTTTTGAGAGTTTGTTTGTATGAACGAAATTCCTTTTTATGAAAGACAGCCTATATACGACACCGATGTAGGGCTTTATAAAGCAATCTGAGATAGTAAAGGGTCATTAAGAAGAAAATTACGTCATCATGGGATGTTAAGATTGATGTAAGTGCTCAATATGCGAATAAAAAGGAAAAGAACAGATCCTTCCTGACGTTTAATTATCGTAAATCAGAATTGATTCCTTTTTCTCGGTTTCATAAAAATATTCCAAGGACAAAAAAAAAATCTTACTGTCTCGGCGTCTTTATGGCCAAATGAATATGATTTCACTTCACAATCAAGATCTATCCTATCTCAAATTATAAAATATAAATAAACTCGCACACATTATTTATTGTTTAAAAAGATTTATAATTTTATTTATTAATTATTAATTTTTTTTTCCTGTTTACAGCTTTACGAAATCAGCGATGACCCAAAGAGAAAAGAATTTCTTGACGATCTTTTCAGTTTCATGCAGAGAAGAGGTATGTACCGTTTTATTTCCTCGAACAATTAAAACTTTATTTGCATGCATTCATAAAATCTAATGTTTAGCTCATTATAAGTGCTGACAAATTTATAATTTATTTCATACTCTTACACTTCATTAATGGCCTACATAGTTTTGAATCAATTAAATGCTTTATTTTTTTTTTTTAATTTTCAAAGTTAAGATCTTTTTCATACTGTAATTTATTATATTACTTTTTTCATACAAAAAACAAAAATGACCATTTTTTTTTTTTTTTTAGTAACACAAATATTTCTGTTTATATTATTGACAAAAATAATTACAAATATTTTTGTATAATCTTTCAAACGAATTTTCAAATATTTATTTTCGTGTTTAAATTGTGTGAAGATTAATTTATGTCTTTTTATTATGGCCAATTAGTTTATAAGAGCTACCTTTTTTTTTCTTTATTTCTATGTGTTATCAGCTCCCCTTACAGGTATGATTAATTTGAAAATATAGGTACAATGATGTATTTAAGAATTTAATTCTTTATTATATTAGAATTATATTGAAAAATATAAGGAATACATATAAACTATAATGAAGTTAAAATTTAAAAATTATAGATTGTGAAACGCTAGCAAAACATAATTCTGTCTCTACCTAATTATGAATTTTAATAGCTCAATATAATCAAGAATAACTTAAATATATTTAAAAAAAGGATATGAATGAGAAAACAATTTTTAAAAAAGAAAAAATTGTACACAAAAAAAAATACAATTCTGCCTGAACATGTTTATTTCTAGATAGAGAATAAATAAATAAATTCTTTAATTCTCAAAAAAAAAATATATATTTTGTGTACAAAAATAACAATTAATGTACGTTTAATAAAACAATTAAAATCATGTATAGGTACTATTAATTACAGTATTAACGTATTTATTGTATGTGTTCAAAAGTTTTTTTTTGTAATCAAATACCAAATAATTGTTTATTGATTATTATTTTATTTCACTTCTAGTATGTTTTTTGTTGATCATAATTACATAAAAATTTAGGAAATTATCTCTCGAACAGTTCGTCAATAAATAATATTAAATAAAAGATTGATTTTTTTTTTTTTTCAAATAATTTAGAATTCAGGCTTGCCTGTTTTATGGTTCATGATATTCAACATAATGGATCATTTCGGCATCCGGCCATTTAGGAACCCAGGCCGATTTCGAGTGTTGATATTTCTACGATATATGGAGATTTTATTCTGAATTTTAAAATATAAATAAATAGGAAGTATCTAATATTTACAAATTTACAATGGTAGCAATAATTTCTTTTAAAATTCTGTAATTTACTTTCTTTTTTTTTAATACTTCCAAAAATTTTAATTGCCGAATCTCTTCCATTTTTTCTAAAGAAGAATATCTATTTTCTTAATTTTTTTTCCCAAGGAGGGTTAATGCGTGTCCGGTTAACTGGGGTTCTACTGTATACCCTTTGCCCTAAGTGCTCGAGAGTCAATCAATCATAAATGAGAATACTGGAGTCCTGAGTGTGTAGATTGGGAGAGGTGTTAGCTGGTGTCCATTGAGGGGCTGTTGTAAAGTATTTTATTGTCTAGTTCGCTACTCGGCAAATAGCACAGAGTCATAAACAGATAATAAAGGATCATTCGCTCCCAACCCGAGCACGATGGACCGTAGTTGGGCCACATACGGTTAAAGCTTCTGTTTCTTTCAAGTGCTCTTCTAAAATTGGTCCGAATGTCTTGTCCCAATCTTGAATGAACTTAATAGTTATAAACAAAAAAGCCATTTATTTAGTTCAGTTTAATATATATAATGTCATTGTAAATTTAGGCTCTTATTTGAATCTCTATTTTATAAATACTCTAAGCCATATAATTGATTTCTTTTTTTATTATATAATGATGTTTAGATTAATATCTAAAGTGACAAAAGACTTAAAATAGCTTAATATTAATTTTTAATTAATTCGTTTAGTCTTCTGGATAAGCCGAACTTTTATTTCTTTATAACTATATATACCTTATTCTCATTTATTTCGAAAATGAATAATTATAAGACAATTTTTTCAGACTAAAAAATTAAAGTTAGTTCATACCCGTGTTCATTTTATCGTATTTTTATCATGTTCCATAATTTTTTTTTTTATTTAATTAAAATTCAATTAATAACAATAAGGAAAAGAAAATTTAAGTAAAAACTAAAATAAATACACATTCACACCTATATGCAATAATTACATTCAGGCAAAGCAGGGACTCAAAAGATCCCAGCACTTCTCTTCCTCTTTACAAAACTTCTGAACCTGAGAGATAGAGGTCGTAAACAGATCGAAAAAAAAAATAGTTAAACTTTGAAGGAAGACTTTTTTTCGTCAATTGTTAAAATAATATATTACTGAAGCTAAGATAGTACGAATATAATATTCTGTTTATTTATTGATATATTTAATACCAGATTAGCCTGGTGGGCCTTATATGGTTAATGTAATAGTTACATTTTTTTTGGGGGGGGGGGCGAGTATAGTTTCATACAGAAGACACCCCTAACCATACACAATGTTATAAATAAAACAAAATATTAAGATAAAATAAATCGATTAAATTAATAATTTTTAATAAAAGATAAAAGTAAAGTTAATTACAAAAACAATGACATGTATTGATTTAACAAATAAATATTCTGTTGCGTTTACAGTTTTTTTGGACCAAAAATTTAAAAGTGTTAGATTAATGTGTTTTTTGTCATTGAAATTTATAAAAAATAAAAATGATTTCATAAACCACTTAGTTAGTCTTCATAAAATTTTTCAAAATTAATAATTATTTTCGGATTCTTAATGCATATTTAATATTAATTATTATTTAAATAATTAGAATATTAGGAACAAAATAAATATGATTTTATTTATTTTTTACCTCAAAATAAATTTTACTTTGACAAAGAATCAAGCTGAATTTTCCTTTTTTTTATGCTTTTATTTCCTGAACACACAAATATAAATCACTATTTCTAGAAAAGACCCGAATTTTTTTAAATAACAAAAATTATTTTTTTCGACCTTGTGGTAACATATTATATGTAAATATTCCGTGCCTATTTTTTATGATGTTAAAATAGAAGTAGCGTTCATAGTGGGGATAACATTTTTCTTTTTTTTCCCACTGTGCGTGTGTACATATTTAAAAAATATATAAATGTTTTTTATTTTTGTGTTGTATGTGATAAATATTGTATCAGTAATGCACGATGTTTGGAGCGTACTCAGTCCTAATGACCAATATTACTGAGTTCTTGCTTGGCCGTTGTTTGGCCCTGCGTCACGCATGCTTCATCATAAAAGCCTAGTTGTCAAGGACATATTGTTTTAGTTCCTCCAGGACCCAATCTGCTTGTTGATAAATATTAGAACTAGTAAGAAGTATAATTATGAGCTTAAAAGTTTGTAAACAATCATATACATATTATCTTTTATCAGCTGTAAAGGTTTGCATGGGATGGTTAATTTTTAAGCATTGAAATCGCGCACGCTATGTCCAGTGGCATATTATTATTCAATATACATCTTGTTACTAGGGAACTTAACGAATAGCCATGAGTGAGTATTCTGAGTGTATTTGCCAGTCTGTTCCTCTAGAAAAAGTATTAAAAATATGAGGTCTTAAGAATCGAAAAATTAATAATTTATAAACTATATTTTGAATGCCTTTCTTATTTTTTAATTTATTTTAATATAATGTAAGATATTTATTCGGTAAAAATAATAGGTCTAAACTACACAGTATTAAGGAGCTATTGTTCTGTGCTGCGAGCACAATAATTTGTTTGATATTATTTATGTTATACATTTTATGCTGAACTAAAAAAAAAAAAAAAAAGGAAAAAGGAAAAAATCATTAAAACAGTATTTTTTTGTTTACTTAAGTCCTCCTATATATAGCTGTGGAGAGGGAATGACTAGATTCATTTCTCGGGTCCGCTGCGAAATAAATATCGACCACCCCAGGTGGGACTCGAACCTTCTAAACTAAGCGCTCTGGTACTCATGCCCCAACGCTCTCAACTATTAGGCCTTGCTTCTTTCAGGTACCAGTTGTAAACAAGCATTTCTTATGACAGTTGCCTCCTTTGCTGCTTAGCTACAATATGTAGATTAAATAAAATAATGTTCGTCTTAAACTTTTAGAACTAGACAATTACTTCTTAATTAATTATCGCCGACAATATATATATATATATATTTTTTTTTTTTGGGGGGGGGGGTAATAATAATAAACTTACTATTATAATATTGAGTCTAATATTGCTGCCCCTTCTCTTAAATTTCTTAAATTAAACTCTAAAACTATTAATTATTAATTAATTAAATTAAAAAATCCATGTTATTTAAAATTAAACACTGGGTAAATAACATTTACTTTACATTGGGTAATGTACTTAAATTATTATATATTAATTTATTATTATAGTCTGTAAATGGATGGCACCTCATTTGACTTCTCGATAAATAATAACTTATATTTATTACATTAATGAAAGTAATAGTTTTTTTTTTTAATATCGGTCTGAATAACGATTAGTTGTGTGGAATTGCGTGACTTGTACCCTGTAATTATAATTGATGTTTTAGCGTGTAAATTTGTCAGGCTTGATGAAGGGAGAACCACGAAAAAGTAAATCAACGCTAAACTGATGGTTAGACGCCTGAGTGGATAGCACGAAACGTAGACGAGGGAATATTTTGAATTCCTATTCTGTTTAAAATTTTTTTTTTTTATTTATTTGTTGATATTTACAACTGTATAAAAAAATACAACCAGTAAATTTGATCATAATGACATATGATATGATACAGGATGTAGAGAAACTACCCAGTAGTAGAACTCTAAAACAGTTTACAATATAAGGTCACGAGGCCATCTTCTTTTCAAGCGCCTTGGAGGATTGCCAGGAATGGAAGAGGAAGAAAGGTTAGAAACGAGTGGGTTTGGGTGGTTAGGGAGTTTATTATGGAAGGAGTAATATCGGGTTCGGGCTGGTCTGTTTAAAATTAAAATTTTATTCTATAAAAATCTGAAATTTTCTCTGATTTCTCATACAGTGGTAAATATATTCAAATCTGCGATTTCGACGCTATTCCAAAATTGTAAACAATGTAATTTAAAAAAAAAAATAAAAAGTTTATTCTAAAAAAATCTAAAATTTTCTGTTTTCTCATACAGTGGTAAATATATTCAAATCTACCGACCGTTACTAACCAATTATTATAACCTTTTTAGGTAGAATGAATTTATTTTTTTAAAAAATTTCTTCCATAATCTTAACCTTTTATAATTTGTAAAAAAAAATTAAATTTGTTCATAGGAAAATTCGGGAATTATTAAACGTAAACAATTCTATCAAAGATCAAATGCTCTTCTTCTGGAAACTGTTTCCATGACATTCAAAGCTTGTGGATATTTGGGATAAATCAACTGAACTGAGAGCACACAAATATATGTAAACGACATCACTTTCAATAATAAAAATTAAATGAAATCATGAATAACATGTCTATGTTCTTACAATATTTATTTGAGCGCTACATCTAGCCTTATATAAATATAATTTATAGATCATAATATCACCTTTATATGTTTCATTATAATTAAAAGATTCCTCGGAACCTTATATCTTCTAAATGGTCACTAGAACCATCAACCTTACTACCTGGAAATCTTCAAAAGTTATTATCCTGATCGGTTCTGCCCAATTTTTTTCCTTCCCTGATTCTAGATCATAAATTTTTTTATCACCGCCGAATTTAATATTCCATCTACCATATTCACATACGATGACGAAGATGGCAGTCTTGATCCTATCCGCTTAAATGGTCAGAAAAAGGGACAAAGAAATTATATTAGACCAGAACTTATTATTACTTTTACAAATTCGTTTATACTTTCTCAATATATTGTTCACTTAATTAAAGGATCAGATATCCACTTTATTGAGACAGAGTGTGTCCCTTGGGCGTCTCTTGACTCAAAATTCGAATTCATCGCGATATTTATTTGTTTTAACTTTCGGTGTTTTACTGTACTTATTAAGTACAGTAATAAAGGCATTATATTATAAATATGATTATATATAAAAAATAGGCAAATAATGTCGCGTTACAAGTTAAATAATGTTCCAAACTAGATCTTCTTAAGTTCAGATATAATGATGGGCTTGTTTATTTTTTTTTTTTTATTTAAAATTCTTCAGCATATTTTCGATGAATAGTATTCGATGTAGATGCGTTTACTTCAGAAGTAGATTGGTGTTGCTCGCTTCCTCTAATTATTTCCTGCGATAGAATTCTGAAGCACCTGCCCTTTCAATGAGCCCCCATATAAGTATAGTGAGTGCCCTGTCCCCTTTATCGCATCGCTGTTTGTTCTAACTGAATGACTTCCAGTCTCATAAAGAAGAGATTTTCAATACCATAAAAACGAATCGGGGAAATATACTGTTAATTATTAAACAAATTTTTTTGCATATTTTATTAATCTATGATTAATATAAAAAATAAATTTCCTACTTGTCCCAGTGCACTCCGTTGTTCTTATCCTCTTGTTGCTCCCAGTTGTAGGCAATAGGTACCTCTATGAAGAGTTTAACTAATAAGTGACCAAATTCAAAATTTATATATTTCTGAATTTGACATGGCGTATGGAATTTGAGAAATTATTTATTGTTCTAAGTTAAAATTGCTAAAGTGGCTTTGCATTAACACCTAGAGACAGACATACAATATTTCCAAGACCCAGAAGCTAATAATTAATTCACTGCATAGAGCTCTCACCAAAAAAGTGGAGATGGAGGTTCGCAGATTAGTCAAGATTCGTAGAAAAGGAGCTAATTGACTTAGTAAAAAATGAAATAAAAAATAAGTGATATCTTAGGCTAGGAAGGGATCGTTAATCACGACTTACCTCTTACTCAGAAAAATAACCACTGTATCTAAGTTTATAAGTAGGGGTATTCATGATCTTTAGTTTAACCTGTTAAAAGTGTGTTAAATGGAAAAAGGTATGTTAAAGGGAGAAATATTTCCTTCTTTTTGTATGTTAAAACGATATAACATATAACATGGTTGACAGTCTGTTTCTAGGTCTGTTAAATGGAGAATGACGTCACGTAACAGACCAGCTTAGTTTGTGACTGTTTTATTCAGAGTAATATTAATTACTCGTAGTTTGTGTTTTGTTTTGTTTTTTTCTTTTTTCCTGGACTTTTTAAAAAACACAATCAGTAGCCAAACTTTTACACTCCTTCTTTTCACTTATTTCAGGCATGTTGTATTAAATTACTTTTATCAAAACTTAGAATTAAACAATAACATGAAGTTTAGGATAGGAAGGAAAGGTTATAAAACAAGTTGCTCAGAAAATCCACTAGGAGCTCTTATGTATTTACCATTTAACATTAATTTAAATACGGTTGCTCACGATCCTATACTTATAACATTTAACATGGTAAAACCTTTTACATTGAACACAGTATCATGAATACCCCTATTAATTCGAATAAATCGGTTCTTTGCTTTGTATTGCCCATTCAATAATCAGGAGGAAATTATATTAAGATTTAAAATTTATCCGAATTTTATTTATATGTATCTTCTTATTCAGAATGCTGATCTTTTGTTCAAATTTATGTTTTTATCCTCAAAACATAACCTTAGTAAAATACATTTTGATTGAATGGAACAATGAGGTTATAACTTTTGTTCTAAATAATATTTCGGCTCAATCTCGCTTTTACCAGTAGGCACACCTTTATTCATCCGTTATTGTTTTTCACCCGCTTAAAGACCCATTGGTTTGTCTCGGATCTCTGTTACAGCCGCCTTTGAAATAAAAAAGAAAAAAAAAATCTTAGACCTCATAAATATAGAACATTTTTATCGCTTTGGCCCACAATAGTGGAACGGATTTCGTCGAAGGCTGGTCTTCGTAATCCCCGAAGGTGAATTCACTTTTATAGCGATTTTTATGAGGTATCCAGGTAACTCGCTCAGGTTATTATTGAGCCATAAGGTTATGTTTCTCTCTTATTTAACTCCACTACCTAAATTAAAAATTTTTAATAGTGGTTTATGGTAACCGGGTTTATAGAGGTTCGGAAGGTATAGGCATTGACCATTGTGGTCCTTCTGAATGGATTAGTATCTGTAAAAGTAATTTACTGACTGTCTAGAATGATGGTGGCTATTCGAGCATCCATATAATACAGCATATTAAAAAAAATATCTATAGAATGACGCAACAATCAGAACAAAACATATTGTTTTGGGATATGTTGAACGGGGTTATGTTAGGCCTATTTGGATTTTCATATACTTCCCGATTCAGGTAAAATTGGCAATCACTAGATGAAATGGGATGGCGATTTGGATTTTGAGACTAGTAATTAAGCTTACCTTCGTAGGGGTAAAAGCTCTTCGAAGCTAGAGTTGATAATTTGTGAGCCGTTTCCAAACGATATAATTCATGAGCGCACCAATCCTCAGAGGTTATTACAAAAGTTATATAATTAAAAATATAACAGAAATGATATGAAAAATGATGAATGGTAAGCTTCCAGTTATTAGGAAGGATGATTGGCAGGATGTCGCTAGAGCTCTCTCTATTTTAAAATGTTCTCTTCCTTTACCCTCTAGTTTTCAAACCAATAGCTCCTTTGAAGACATTCTTATCTGTATTTTTAATATGGGTTCTAAATTTTTCTTGTCATTCGTTTGATTTGTGACATACGTTAATGTAATTATACATTGCAATTAGAACTGAACAATATTTCTTTAGTGCAATCATGGACCGATTCAATTATACGGCTTCTGATTCTTCGATTGCGATTAAAGGAGACCTTCGAATCATTAATATAGAATTTTTTTTTAAGTACTCACTTGCTCTATTGGCGTCAAAATACTTTTAAAAGCCTTAAGTAAATCGAGATCGAGAATCGAATCAATAAGTCGATTATAATGAAAGAATCTTCCTCAAGTGTACAGATATATTATGAGTGTTCACACTTCGGTAGGATCCCCTTTCTAAGAAGTTTATTTATTTAAATTACATTATTACAGTATGAAGTATAAATAAGTATCCATGGGCTTATAAAAAAAAGATTAATTTTTTTTTATTATAGAAGATAAGTGTTCAACCTCATTAAATCATTATCATCTTTTATTTTACTTTCAGACAATTGATTTTATTTTTAAGTCTATAATTGCTTTTAAAAAAATGTTACACTAAAAACTAAAAGGTTTGGAATTTTTTATTGTTTCCACAATAAAACGTTAATTTCTAATAAAAAAAAAAGTCATGAGATAAAAAATTGAATTGAAAATTGAAGAAAATAAATTGATTAACAACTAGAAGTAAATCGTTAGGAATCAGTTTAATTGAAAAAATCGAAATTTTAATACAGAGTGGTTTCCGAAATTTTATTTCTTTGAGAGCTTTTGTGAGAGTGGGTCTGTTTAGTGCAAATATTGATTATATACCAAGGAATATATTTATTTTTGAAAACTGATATTAAATATAACAAAAAAAAAACATAAATATTGACTGATCAATTAGAGGACAATTACTCTCTAAATATCAGATATAATAATATTTATGTATATATTTTTATTCTCAACAATACATTGCCTTTTGGCAACACAGGATTCGGCAGCAATAGCACTGAAATTTAGTGCCCATTTTTTTTTTCTCTAATTCACTTGATTCACCTAACCCAATCTACAATGTAGATTTTATCTTTCGACATTCTTCATGGTACAGGTCCTCTTTATCTTCTTGCTTAAAGTGGGACGACGCCACTGACGCATTCCTACCGTAAATTAAATGTTCAAACGCTCCTACCAACTGACAAAAACCATCTTCGATGAGTATATAGATCTCATCAAGCTGGACCTTATAACCTCAAATGTCATCACTAGCTTTACAGTTTCCGTAACACCACACGTAAGATGTTGAGGAATCTCATCCATGACAAGACTTTGAAGCTTATGGTAATCCTCTATGCACCGTGAAGAATCATAAATCCTAATAGTACAGAAGCACCTGTGGAGCTACTGGAGCCTTGATTTTTCTGAGTACAAGCTTTCGGGGTAGTCACTCTCAGTCGGCTGCTTTCTTCATCTCATCCTTCCGGATTATCTTCTTCCAAAATCCTTGCCTGAAGATTTTCTTCAAGTCCTGTTGAGCCGACGGTAATAACAATAATGCCGGTCAAGATCAGATCTAATGCAATCCTCCCGTCTATATCTTGGTTCACCTTTTGTACGTTTACTTCCTAGTTCTACGCATTTTTAAATTAACCTTTCTAATTTTTCCCAACAATTGTTCATTTCCAATGGATTCGTATCTGTCAGAAAAAAGTAAAAATAATAATATCGTATAACAATTAAAAAATATAAAAAAAACAAAAATATTTGAATATTTATTCTTGCAAGAATTTTTTTTTTATTTATTTATTTAATGTGATTTATAACTGTACAATAAGTAAATTTGTTGTATTTTTGATATACACTTGAAAATTTTGGGAAGGTTAAGGATGAGAGATTAAGAATTAATAGGTTAGGATGGGTAAGGAGCTTAGAATGAAAAGACGCATATGGATGTTAAGGATGTTAAGGTCTTTGTGAATGAGTTTATTTGTAACGTCATAAGGAGCATCATGGATTTTACGTAGGATTTTGGATTTTAAGGATTGGATACGGGAGGAATTTGATGGTTTCGTAGAGCCCCAGAGTTCAATTCCATATGTCTTGCAAGAATTAAGTTAGTTTTTTCAGATCGCTTATTTAATAATATTGTTGTAATAATAATGTTATAAATCTTGAACCGTGCTTAAATTTTTATCACTGATGATTATTTATGCAAAATACATATATAATAAACTAACTAATAACCTATTAAATTAACGAATTCAAAATATAATATATATGTTTGAATGTTACGAAATAAATAAAAAATTAAATATGCTCAGATTCTCTATCATAAAATATATATTTCTAGGTTGTGTTTATTAATTTTTATTAAAAAAGAAGAACAACATAAAATAGATCCCTTTATTGCTTTAATACAATGATCAATGTTTGGAATCGGAATGAATATAATCCAGAAGTTGTTGAAGATCACTGCTTCTCTGTTAATGTCCTTAAAATAACACATGCCCCCTCGGCCCATAAAACCAAGCTCGCCAGTATAGGGGATTAACAAGTTATTTATAAATGTCTCCTTTCTTAGTTACATCCTCATCTTGATTTTGGTTTTATAATTAATCGTCTTTTTTTTCTTTATGTGCAATATTTCATCCTAATGAATACTTAAACGTTCTCATTCATGAAATACCTCGAAAGCTTCTATTTTTATTTTTTTTAAAATAACTTTTTATTTAGTCTATAATGCCGTAGGTACATTAACGGTATCTTTTTTTAAATATTTTAACCTATTACTTCAAGTACGTTCGTTTTATTTGTAAATTAACGTTTAAAACGTCGTGTTAATCAGAAAGGACATTTATTTATAGTATAACCTAGTTTATAAGAATTTTTTTTCTCATAACATTGTTCTCAGGATTTTTTTTAGATATTCCTAATTTTAAATAAATATTTACTAGATCCTTATTAAGTACTGTTCAAATTGACAATCGATTAACATATTTTTCAGCTAGGTTTACCTGAACATTAACCTCACATTACAAGCTTGCGTTGTATATGATATGCATAAACCAAACAAGAACACCTATATTTATTTTATTACACCTGTTTTTAGATAACACAAATTAAAAATATTGATTAACTGCATATGTTTTCCGGATAAACAGGGTTCTAGTAATTTTATTTTTAACATATAGGTAAATCGCAATAAATTGAAAGAAATTTATTACTTATTTTGAAATATAAATAAACCACATTTTAGGGCAATTGATAAAAGTGGTTTAAATTGTGTCTCGTTAATGCTGAAATTTAAATAATAGATCTTGTATTTAAGTTTCCTATAGACAAAAAATTCGCGAAGATTATATTCTAAACAGAATATGAGAATTGTTATTATTTATTTTTAGTGGTTTTTAAATGATCTGGAAGTTGTTTTATTATTAATCTAGAGTTCGCATTATTTGCCAAAGTTTTAAAAATAAAATCACTTTTATTTTTATTATTTTTTTTTTTTTTGGCATACGTTAATTCGCAATATAGACAATACTCCGACCGTAAAATTCTTTAAAATAGATTTAGTTCTGCTAAACCTAAATTCTTAAATGCAAAGTCATCTTTAAACCATTGTTTATATGAAACTCGTTTATCAACTCTAACTCTAAATATTTTTCAGCACTTACGGGCTGCCCTGTACGAATTCAACAATAAAAAATAAATAAATTAGAATTAAATAATATAAACTTACAAATAAAAAATTATACCCATTACTAATACTAATCAACTAGACTCGAGGACTTAATTCTTTTTCGTCTTGCACTGACTGTACACGGTTTTTATATCTTGATTGTCTCCTGAAAGCTTGTCCCTGTCACCCTGCTGCCTCTGATATTAACTTTTATTAATGCAAGGAAAAGCAATTATATAAGTGTCTTGTGATAAGGATAAGTGGCCCGTTTAGGATTGTATTATTCATTATGCCAGGTGTGACAATTAAGCTATTACGCACACAACAAAGGGGCGCGGTGCACATCCAACACGGGCCGGCTCTTTTACATTCAAATGTCTTCGGGGTGTGGAGGAGTTGAAATTCAAAATTTCATTCTCTTCAGTTGTTGGCTAAGAAGATGAAACCGGATAATCGGGCATTTATTTGTTATACTGAACTTTTTTCTGGATAAATCTATAATAATCTTCATTCGTAAAAATAATAATTAAATTTATTCTCATACATCAACTAGCTGTTTAGTGTTTATTTATTGTTATTTAAATTTAATTTTCTTTAGCTTTTATATGAATATTTTTTTATTTTATTTATAATCTTTTTAATTTCTTGAGACTATTATTTATTTTTCAAATAAATCAAATGGTATTCTTGTAAAGTCTCAATACTCTTTTTTAGGGATATTCATGATGTATATAGGATTCTGAGCAGCCATATTTAAAATCATGTTAAATGCATAAGAGCTCCTAGCGGATTTTCTCAGCAACTTTCTTTATAACCTTTCCTTCCAAAACTTCATGTAATTGTTTACTTCTAAGTTTTGATTAAAGTAATTTATTATAACATGACTAAATTGAGTGAAGAGTGGAAGTTGTGTGAAAGTTTGGCTTTGAATGTCTTGTTGATCTTCCAACTTGTGAGGAAGAGAGTCAAGATGAGCTAATTGACAACTGTCATTATATAATTATTTTTGTCATCCATTGCTTTATTAGTTATCAAAACAATATTCAGACAATCAAAACACGAACTACGAGCAAATAACCTAAAACGACAAACGAAATTGTGTGGAAGCTTAGCTGGTCAGTTGCATGACGTCATTCCCCATTTAACAGACCAAGTAACCGACTTTGAACCATGTTATATCTTTTTAACATGGTAAAAGAAGGAAATATTTCTTTAAAAATTCAAATTCAAATTATTTGTAAAAAGTAACAACAAATGTTTCCTATATTTATTTATGTTTATTATTTAATTATATTTTCTATATCGATTTTTTTTTTTAACACATCATTTTATTATTATTTTTAATTCAATTTTGTAAGTACTATTGTAATTTTTTTTTTTCGTTCTTCTTTTTATTTCTGTAGAATACCGATATCCAATCTTTTGCAATAATAGTTCTTAGATTTCTGTTTAATTATATATTTTATTTATCATTGGAAATCCATGTTCATGCATATATCGATATAATGAAATACGTATGCTGGTTTTAAAAATGCTATGCTTTCTTTAAGAATTAAGTAAAGTATGTTCAGTTGAAAAAGAAAAGAACATTCTTTGTAAGAGAATACAAATATGTATATTTAAAACTGTCACTTTTGAAAGAGAAGATAAATTTACAACTATCAAGCTAGAAATGATTTTTGTAAAGGGTATTTAATATACCATTTTCGTAAGCGTAGCATCTATGTTTAGGCACGTTTACTATTGTGTTTTTCCAACGACAATTTCGCTTTATCGTTTTTTCAACACGTTCATAGTACTAAACTCTTATCTCCGGGCTTTATCTTAATGTCACTAGGTTCCTTCGTAGGACCGGAAATGAGTACTATCAAAAAAGCCTTCTTCAATACCCATCTTGGCTGATTCTTGACAAAAAAAAAAACAACAAAAAAAAACTTATCATAGTTACCAATGATATTTTAACACTATTCATGATGAATTCTTTTTATACCATTTATGTTTCTGACCATATGCGTAATGGAGGTTCAGTGACTAAGAAATACTGTATTGATTTTGTAGAGAAAAAAATAATTCCAAGTGATATTGGCATGGGCCCTCATATTCTCTAAAATACCCTAATGAGTAGCCAGAGAGGTTTTATCATGATTTCACTTTATCTCATATGTAAATAAAAATTGTTATTGTTGATATCAGCAATAAATAAATAGTTACAAACTTTTTTTTTCCCCGTGACCATTTTTAAATTCACAAACAGACTAGTTTATTTACAATATAATAAAATATTTTTATATAATAACATTATTATGTTGTTTTTAGCCCTTCTTCTCGTTATTATTTGTTTCATAGGTTTCTATAAAATATAAAAGGTTTCACAAATACGAAACTAATATTGTATATGAAGTCTATAAGCAAGTATTTCACGTATGCATTACATGCTCAAAAATTTAAAATCCGTAAAATAACTCGATAGAGTTTTTCCAAATTAATAAACCTCCTGGAGATACTCCTCCAACTTCTCCCTCCGAACCGAAACTATAAGCAGTAAATTGTTAATTATATAATAACTGTTAATTACAAAACAAATGAAATATTAGACATATTTATTATAAATTTAATTGAGACTTTCATTTCCTAAACAGATATTAATAATCAATAATATTTCTAATAATTTTTAGTTGGTTGATAAAATGTAAATTAATTTTGAGATGGCCTGGATTTCGGTAAAAAAAAAATTTTTTTTTAGATTTTTTTTTTATTCTATAATTCTTTTATAATTGTTTTTTCTGCTACACGTACCATTGCCTTGATAATAAAATTTCTCTTTTAGTTGAACTAAAAAAAAAAATGTTCAAAAGTACTAAACTAGTATTATATTATTCTATATTTTCAATATATGCTTATCATATGGGTCGATAAAATTCGCAATTAAGGAAAAAATCACAAAACTGAAATTATTTGAAAAGTAGAAATAAAAAAATTTTATTTAGTACTTTTTGACTAAAACTTTAGTGTTAATTTCAATGTAAGTGACGTTTTTTTAAACACGCTCGAATTTCATAAATTATTATTTTTAAACCAACCAATAACAAAGAGTTAGTTCTAGATATATGTACCAAAAAGTGTTTTTTTTTTAAGAAAAATTATATGTGAACAATTAATAAATGTGCGTGTATTATGAGCGTGCAGTCATCTGGTTTTGTCCCGATTCGAATTAACAGTGAACATTCGCCGACTTGATCCGACTGAACGTCACAGAGACTGTATGGTAATCCTCTTTTGTATTCAAAACGAAAAGTTAATTGTCTCGCTTCTTGGTCATGATTTAAATTCTTCAACTACACAATAATACCATTTCCGTGCAATTCTGTTGTCGACGAGAGCTAATCGAAAGCGTATTCCGCATTTTGAATGTGATTGAACATTGAAAATAAATTATCTAGCCGATATAGAAAAAAAAAATTCAAGGCCCGAACATTAAATATATCAAAAGTAGCTCATAAACAAGCCATTTTTCATGATCCGATATATTTCAAATTCGTCCTTCGCTTCCTTATCAGCACTAAATTACAATAATCCATAACTCGAATGTAAATAGCCAAGATTTCTACGGTCGTCCTTCAAATGATGTTTAAAATTATTATGTCCTCATTAGAAAAATAATTCATAGATAACAAGAACCAAAAATATGCTAAATAACTAGCGAGAAACGTTCGCACAAATCAACAATGAACAAACAAATGAGATATCAATGTCCCTGCCCATTTTACTTAAGTGATTTTTATTTTTGTCATATTTTGATGCTTTCATATCCACTTTATTCCATTAGCACACAAAAATATACCTATACCCACTTTAGTATACGATCTTAATAAACAAACGTATGTATATAAAAATATTTTAAAAATTATGTAAAAATATCTAGTAAAAAAAATT
>NW_027115109.1:489041-514701 GCF_000696795.3 Halyomorpha halys
AAAAAAAAACAAGGTTCAGGGCAGAGTAACAGCACGCAATTAGACTGAAATAACACTACTATATTTCTGAAGTTATTGATCCTTAAAATCATTTTAGATGTTTATTTACAATGGTAGGGAGTATTAAGGCGGACACAGTGCCCTTATCCTATCATAACTTATATATATATATATATATATATTCTGTAGCTTTATTCAAACCTAATCTAATTATGCAACAGCTACGTTTATAGGAATTATTATTTTCATCATTTTAATTTATGCCCATTTTTTTACAAATTTTTAATTTTATTGTACAATTGTATCGTTTGTTCCCTCCAAATTCAACTAAACCTCGAAATTTAAATCATTGAAAACATATTCAAATAGTACTGATTTTATTTTACACAAAATTGCACGCTTTACTCTCATTGGAGTAAATTTTGATTTTTGTTGAATAAAATTTAATGCCTGACCCTGGTTTTTCATGTTATACACGTATGGGTATGCCAATATTTATTACTTTTATTATTTTTCCATATTTAATTTATAGTTTAAAATGGGCGAATTTGAGTTAAGCAATGAATTGATTAACATATGAAAAGTCGGATTCAACCTTTAAAAAAAAAAAGGGAAGTATGTTTTTGAAATAGTATTAATTAACAGTTTCGAGTAACTATTAAGAATTCTCTCTAGAATTAGCTTGTTTTGTTGGAAAGCTTTAATGTTATTGATTTTAACTTAAATTCTCATTACACTTATTGTTCCTTTCTTCATTGTTAGAGTTATTTTTGGCTTTGCTGTAACTTGTAAGAGATTATATATATATATATACCTTCGAAAAAAAATACATTTTAAATACCCTTTTCTACATAGTGTTAAGTCGTCTTATTCAATTTCCCTATTTTAAATAGTAAATTTAAATATCGTAAAAGTTTTAGTTTTCGAACTATTCATGTTTACATGAATACAGAAACACACACTCCACTTCACCTGAGTGGGTTATTTGAACTTTAAGGATCTTAAAATGTATATGATCACTATAACCATATATTTGAAATGTTGCACTTTCCATGCTATTCTCTATATTTTAAACTTAAAATAATATCAGTTTCTGAATCCGAGATATTATAAATTATTATGTTTAATATTTTTTTAGTAGCTAGGAAAACATAATCATTATCGATTTAAGTTATAATTATTACAATTATGATTGAGGTTGGTAACATTATATATTTTTTTTTATCTATTTAGAGTTATTTCTGAGATACGAAGGAGAGGGGTTAGAATCGGCTTGTTGTAAGATGAATGGGGAGGTCGAGTTTTCTTTTAGTGGGACCCTGGGATTGGCGCTGTGACGTTAAGTTATCTATTGATTGATCGCCTACAACTGTAGATAAAACTATCAATCTTCTCCTAAATACTCCTTACCTTCAAGGTTAGACTTGCTACAATCCTCCCATCTACGTTTCAGTCGAGCCTCTCGGTAGTTCACCCGTCAGTTTAGCTCAGCGATTCGGTGTTGTATAGTCGTCTGAGTTCTCTTGTAAACTTATACTTCTTCAGTATATTTTAACCGTTCATGTTTACCAATGTAATCCTGACAAATCCCACCAGATCACCTTTACTCTCCGTCGTAAACCTCTGCCCTCCTGTCCTACAGTATCCTTTCTAGATACACCACTAAAGCCTGTTGAACAGATTCGATACTTAGGACTCCATCTTGACAAGAGACTTACTTGGAATCCACACACAAGACTGAAACGACAAGAAACTGCTCGTAGATTCCGATTGCTACAACACTTACTTGACAAACGCTCTAAACTTCCCATTCACTACAAAAAAAATAGTATACACTACAATAATCAGACCAATTTGGACATATGGAATTGAGCTCTGGGGCTCCACCAAACTATCAAATTCTTCTCGCATCCAATCGTTACAATCCAAAATCCTACGTAAAATCCTTGATGCTCCTTATTACGTCACAAATAAACTCATTCATAAAGACCTTAACATCCCATTCGTTGCAGATTTGACCCAAAACAGATATGCGTCTCTTCATTCCAAACTCCTTAACCATCCTAACCCATTAATTCTTAATCATTCATCCTTAACAATCCCTGATAATCCTCCGAGGCGTCTGAAAAGAAGATGGCCACGGGACCTTCTAGTTTAAATTAATGTTTGAAGTACCACCAATGGGTGGTTCCTTCCCAAGATTTTCAAGTGTATATGAAACATACTACATATTTACCTATTGTATTATTTTGTACAATTGTAAATTACAATAAATCAATAATTAAAAACAAAAAAAAAAGTTGAAATGAAATGAAGTATTTTAAACATATAAATTATTATTATTTCGTCCTTATTCTTAAATTTTTTGGAGCATCAAATAACTACTTCTAATAATTTTCACGTAAGGCATCTTTTTATGTAAAAAATCTCAGTTAATGAGATATGCATAGTATATACAAAGGTAGAAACATCATTAAAGTTTGGTTTTTTGTTTTCCTTTCTTTTATCATACTCAATACTGAGATCGATGAGTTAGTTATAGGATAGAAAGGTTTTGTCATTGAGGGCGTTCCCTCAAGCATTTTTCTTGTATTTTTTTTCCCCAAAGAATTGATTGAAGGATCCTGGCTCGGGGCCCTTGGTGCAGTGATCGTTCACCGGCTCCTGTAACTCCGAAAAGTGGATTCCATTTAAGAGGCAAGGTCATTAGTCCGGCTGCCGATGCCCTGACTGATGGCACCACATCCCCAACCCACAATTACACATTCATACATTTTAATCAAGTTATTAAAGCGGGCTCTGTTCGCACCTTGTTACTGCTACTAGACAACTGCTCCCGCGGAACACTAGTAATTGTAAATCTTTACCAATATTGGTTATATTGTTAAAACTGTCTGATCCACTATGGTCTTGAAATTTTAGTCGCGCTGATTTCTAAAGCGTTTTCGTTATTCGAGTAACTAATGTTGCTGAACGATGATAAGGAATGTTGGTTACTGAAAATTAGAGGTCATTCAAATCGTATATATGAGGATAGTAAACAACTATTTCCGACAACCCGCTCATAAATAAAAAGGAAATAGTTCAATAAATCCATATTTACAATATACCTTCTCGATTTAATATCTCATATAGTTTAGATGCATAGCATTGTACAATTAATAATAAAATTAGGAGAAGATAGTTGACATCTCTGTTTCAATCCGACAGCCCCGACGAAGCACTGCAATGTGGAGCGATACGTTGGTTAACAATAAAGTTTTCTTTTACTATTTTAATACATTTATTGACAGTTATTTATTTACAGTTATTTTTTTATATTCTAATATTTGTTATATAGGGGAATTTGTTGATAAAATGAAATAAGGGTTGTAAAATGGAGGGGAAAGAAAAAAAAAAAGGAATAAATTGAAAAGCTTGTATTTAGTTTGTAGACAAGATATGATGTAGATATTAACTGTAAAAAAATACTGTGGGAAAAAAAAAAAAAAAAAAGTTATCTTTCTATTATATTGTATCATATCAAAAAAATGTAATTTATAAATTTATATATGTCCGATCACGGATTGATCAGTATGCTGTGTAATGTAGCAACCCGATGTATTTGGGCAGCATGATTGAATATATATATATATTTTTTAATTATATAAATGTACTTCACTTTCAATTAAGTTTTATTTCTTCTTATTATTAAGCTGAATAATGCCTAACCTAATAAAAATATTCGAAACTTTTAGTGTTAGAAACATGAATGAATACTGATAAACGTTCTTAAAATTTAAATTTTCCTATAATTGAAAACTAATAATGTGTAAATAAAAAAAAAAAAAAGTAAATTTAAATTAACTAATAAAAAAATATGTTAGCACTTTATCATGTATCATGTACCGATTAAATCCTTATGGCAAATTGTACATAATAAATAATAAAAACAACTATTAAAAAAGTGTTAAATACTCATCAAGGGTGTAAGATTCGATCGATTGGAAAAGTATAATATTTTTTAAAAAATCAAGAAGGAGATTGTCCGATTTGCGATCGGGGAAACAATTAAAAATTACAATTAAGAACCAACGTTTAGACCCTCATCGATATTATTCATCTGGGTTAAAAGAAAAAGATAAAGAGTAGGTGAAACTAAAACTGATATAAAAATAAAACAGAAATAATAAGAATGCTAAAAATGGACATCGTACATATGTATTTTTATCACTTATTAATTACAGGTCTTACAAGTTTATTATTTTTATTAAAAAAATAATTAAACTATTACAATAAAGGGTAATTGAGATTAGGGCTGTGACTACCCATTCATAGCATATATACAAATTGAATAAAAATTATTAATAAAGTAAAAAATAAATTAAAATAAAATAGATATAATAAAATAAGTAAAATAATACATGAACGTCACAAATAAGGATGAATAGATTGATAAATTAATTAAATAATAAAAAAATTAATAAATATCTATCAATTAACCGTACGGTTCGTTTTATTCACATTTATCGTAATACTTACTCCTTCACGAGTATCCATTTTCATCTTTAATTCTTACTAGCAAAAATAATTATAATCATTCTTATTGTCAGTTTTATTTTATAATTTTAAATATTCGTTAATTAAGAAATAAACAATTATAAATTTAAATAACCCTCAGTCCCAGATTAAACGCCGAGGGTTGAAGATAAACAAAACCCTCGCCTCCCCCTTTTCGGAGAAGTAAATTTAGATGTTGAAATATTAAATCTAGGCCCATATGTCTCGCCCTGTGGGTAGCAGCTGTACCAGAGGGGGTTAACAGATTCTTTAGTCCACTTTCAGCAATGGTCAAGTCGTATTTTTTTTATTTCTTGCACAGTTTACTGTTTAGGTTTTAAAATGAAACATACAAACTGCTCTCTTCATATTTTGACACTAACCTTGTTATTAAAGTTCAAATATAATAAAAGAAAAAAAAAACGAATGCAACAAAGAAGTTGATGGTCCGACCCCTCACAGAAAAGCAGGAAATTGAGTGTTTTCTTAATAAAAATTTAGCCATTATTGTTTAATAGGAAGCGAAAACATACAAAACTATCTTAAGTGATACCAAACTATAGAATAGGAAACTAGAAAAATTTATTTCTTAAAATAAATTGACTTCGTACACGTTGAAACCATTTAAAAGAAGTTTTAAATTAGACTTTATATGGTATATATTTTTCTAAAATATTTGCATTTCCAAAGGTATATTATAAATTCATATCACTTATATAGCTTCTTTCCGAAAATTTGTTCTCAACCTGGAAAATATTTCTTTTTTCTCCTTTAGTTAATCATCGTATACTATAGTAGTTTAAGTTTATCCATTTTTTTAACAATGAGGGATGGTTTATTATCAGAAATAAATATAATTAAAGATATTTTAGAGTTAGCTATTTTGAAAATTCGGCATCTAAGCCCTGTCAGACAATTCCAAGGAATATAAGACCTACCTGATGTTAATAAATTGATATAATTATAGAGAGATCTTTATTACAGATTTAGAGAAAATATTTTTAAAAAAATAAAATTGATTATATAAAGTGGCACTTCTGACTAGTCGAGTATAGGAAAAAAGTTGTTTTAAGATTCCTGGCATAATTTAAATAAATAATTTCAGTTTCGTACAACTTTTCGTTGTTATTTTTTTGTTTGGTTCATATAATCTTAAAACGTGAATTTCCGTTAAAAATTCGGATTCGAAATACTTCATGATCGCAGAATTAAAAAAATCAAATGTAAAATAATAATTACTTTATTATACTTATTACTAAACTATTTTCCTATTACACACACATACCAGATTACTACTCATGGGGTAATCCAAGCGACAGTGGTAGCGTATAGTGTAAGAAAGGGTAGGTCAGGACATCCTATCCGTTGGCTGTAAACAACACATTTCTCTACGGAAGAGTTAGCCCTGTTGGACGCCTGCCAATGTCCCACCACTTGTAAATGACAGTGGATTTATTATGAACCATCACTCTGTCTGGTATTAACAACGCCGAAAATGTTGATACTATCTAACCCATGTCTTGTAATTTTTTTATGAAGCCCTTTTGTGTATGTTATCAGATTATAACATCCTTACACCTTGCAAGTTGCTTAATTTAGTTTCAGAATACTGAATTTAGAAATAGTCTCCATCAAACATCACTATATCAACAAAAATCTCAAATCATCAGTATGGAAAATACCGAAAAACGTAAAGTAAAAAACTCAAAGTGTGTATAAAACACCTAAAACGTGCAATAATTAACTTTGTTTAATTTATAATATTTTTATATGGAATGCTTACCTAATCTTCTTTTTATTAAATTCAACTTGCCCAATACTGTCTACATTTATGCAAACATACATAAAAAATTAAACTACTCTGATTAAAACCTTTTTTTTTTTTATTTATTTATTGATATTTACAACTGTATAAAAAAATACAACCAGTAAATTTGATCATAATGACATAATGATATGATACAGGATGTAGAGAAACTACCGATTAAAAACCTAAAACTGTATCCATAATTAAAGAACTGAGGAAAAGCTGAATTAAATGAATTTATATTTTAACCTCAATTTTAAGTTTTAGAAAAATATGCAAGTCACTGTATTGAAAGAAGTATTTAAACATAATCTTCCAATAAATATTATCTTTTTGATTTTTCCTAAAATCTTTCGTTTAGCTGTTCAATTGTATATTTACATACGAATATACCATCAAGCAAAAAACTTACAAGTAATATGTCAAAGTAGAAAAACTTTTAAAAGTTTGATTATAAATGTATATACGTACTAATATTCATAAGACCAATTCATTTTTTGTTCACCTAATATTTATTTAAATTAATATAAATAAGTAATAAAATATAATAATATTATTATAAAATTGACATTCCCACTAGGCACTAAGTCATATGGAAGACTAAAGAGCAATTAATAAGGTTGTATATAACAAGCTTATTCTCGAGAGACATTTTCATAGTTATCCGAAACTACTGGTTAATACTATTCCAAAAATATTCGTCACTTGTATTTTCTTTTTTAACTTAAATTTGACTCTTCATATGATGATCAACGACCAAATTAATAAAGAAATAATAATTATAATATGAATAATTTAGTTCAAGCATTAAATTTTATGCAAAAAATATCCAAATTTTGTCCGAACCGAGTAAAATGTTAAAATTTGTAAAAAAAAAAAAAATATAAAATGGGTTATTTGAATACCTTTCCCATGATTTGTATGATGAAGTTTCTGTTGAGATGGCTGAATTTTAAGCAAGGGGGCAGATGATGCAATTATCCGAAATCCGAATAACTATTTGCTGTGATAAAACGAAAAATGGAACGGTAAATTTTCCGTAGTCATGAGAATTGGAAAAATATATTTCAATTAGTAGTTATGGCGGCTTATTATGCGAGTTATCTATGTTTAGGAGCATTAACAAATGCCGGTTGAGTGGTTTCGCTGGTTGGAAACTACGTTTAATATGGTGTCATATGGCTTGGTGATAAATATATTGTGCGAGGATAAGGGAATAGGCCCGTATCTGTAGGTTGAATACCCTCAGTAGAGCTAATTAAAGTTGCCTTCCTATACTTTACCACTAATGTATTCCAATTGTTGCCTCCTTTATTGGGACCCCTTGATAAACGCTATCATTTCGATCCTACCGTTCACGCCTAATTGTCAGATACGGTATCACTCTAGCTTTTAGACTAGTTTTATTTTATTTTTTTAATAAACTTTATAGAATAGAATAATTTCCATATTGAGAAAAACGCAGTAACTGATCTGATTGTATTTTGGAGATAATTTCATTCGAAGTTTATTCACCAGCTCTCACTTCAAAAAGTTATATCAATTGATTAACCAATCCATATTTTTTCCGATATTGTTAAACTTAATAAATTGCGTCAGTTATATTAATAAATTTTTAAAAATATATTTATCGAAATTTACAACTGTACATTATAATACATTACGTAAATTTGATCAGTTATAATGGAGGCGAAAAGGCGTGTAGAGAACTACCCATTGGTAGCACTCTAATGACGGTTTTACACTAGCAGGTCTTGTGTCCATTTTCTTTTTAGGCGTCTCGGAGGATTGTCAGGAATGGAAGAGGATGGAAGGTTAGGAACTAGTGGGTTTGGGTAAACCTTGGGGTTTTTATTAGTTACAAAGTAAGGTGCATTGAGGATTTTGGATTGTAAGGATTGGATACGAAAGAAATTTGAAGGTTTAGTGGAGCCCTAAAGCTCAACTTCATATGTCTAGATAGGCCTTATTACAGTCGTGTAGATCAGTCTTTTGTAATGAGTTGGAAGTTTAGACCGTTTGCCTAGTAAGTGCTGTAATAATCGGAATGTACAGTTCCTGTCTTTTCAGTCGTGTGTGAGGATTCCAGATTTGTCGTTTGATTTTAATAATATGATGAAAATTTTTAAAATAATGTCATAAATTTATTGCCTTTTTGCTAATCAATAATACATGCCGAGAGAAACTGTTTATTTTAATTTTTTTTTCAATTTTATATTCAAATAACCAATCAGATTTTTCTTCTTCATTTAAATTAATCACTTTTTCCTATTAATTACGTTTCTGGCATCATAAATGTGTTAGTATATGTTCAACCATTTTTTTTTTCAAGTTAAAAATATTCATATCCAATTCATAAATTTTTTAACTTAAAGTAATCATGATCTCTAAGCTTTTTCATTGATTTTAACTGTTGTTAGAATTATTAATTTTTTTATAATTGTTTTTCCGCCTTAATATCATCTTTGTGTGGTTCAAACCTCCGTCGGATATAGTTCTTTTTTTATTTATTTAGGATCTATTGGACTAGAAGATTCCTATATCGTAACTCTGGTTGGATAATTTATTAATGCATCCTATCGGAATGATATAACAATGGAGATTCCTGACCGAGTTAAATTTACGGCAGTTGCCGACATTGAACTAAATGGAAGGGAGTATGTAGAAGTTCGAATCCGCAGATATATAGTCCCGATTGATTTACGAGACCCCCCAGGCCCGCCAACTTTATAGAGATGAAAAACAAGCTATAAAATTGATAAATTATAATTATGAGAGAGAATGGTACTTTCTGAATCGTGCCTCTATCATTCTTGGACAACACTGTAGCTCCTTTCTCACGACAACCCTCTACGCAGATGTTCTCAACAGGAATGATCAATATAAACGCCCTAAAGACGTAATTATAAGAGCGATTCAAGATTTGTATAAAACCATTATTGTATTAGCTGAGTTTAGTTTATGATTTTTTTTTAATTATTTATTTATTGTAATTTGCAACTGTACAAAAAAATACAATAACTAAATATGAGGAATATTTCGAACACACGATAACCTTGGGAAGAAACCATCCAATGGTAGTACTTCAGACATTAATTTAAGTTCCCGTAGCCATCTCGGAGAATTATCGGGGATTGTTAAGGATGAGAGATTAAGAACTAATGGGATAAGATGGGTAAGGAGTTTGGAATGATTTTTTTTTATCTCGAAAATTAACTTGGCTTCTTACTTCGATATTTTTATTGTTAATTTCACTCAATAAAACATTTCGGACGGTCCGTAAAAAATATATTCATGTAATATTTAATGTATCAATATGTAATATTATTTACATAACATTTTTTGTTTTGAAAAATGATTGAATTTTTTTTTCTTCTTTAAATTTAATTTGTATATCTTCAATACTTTCCATTATTTGTACTGGTCATTTTTTGTTCTATTTACAATAGAAATTCTGTCATTTATTTTTTATAAAAATTATTACCAAAGCACACTTATTTTCATAGTAATTACCCCTTATCACTGGAAACATAAAATCAAAAGGTAAATGTTGCTACTCCAGTGTTCATTATGTTCTGAACTTCTTGCTTAATTTGTTAATTTTTATTTTGTTAATTAGTATTTTAGAAATTTATTTTACATTACATTACATCTGCGTAATATGTGCCCACATTATTTTTTAATATTTTTGTTTATTACTTCTAATTTTTTACTTGAATTTGCTCGTTAATGGATTTGTTGGGATTAGAAGTGGGAAGTTCAACTAGAACTTTCTTTTTTTCAGACAATTTTTTTTTAAACACATTTAAAATATTGTAATCCAAATAATATTAAATATAATTTAGGTATACATTATATATACTATACATTATACATGCATTTTATAAATAATATTATATAATATACATTAAGTAAATTTTAATAGATAAAAATAAAACACCGTAATTATACGATAACTGGTTCATATCGTATTTAGGGCTTCTTGTCAATTGTAAAAGATTATTTGATTTAAATTGGAATTTTTATCTTCTGAAATAAATGAATAAACATTAATAAAAAAACCTCTTTTCTTGCTTTGACTGAGTGTACAGAATACTTACTTCTTTTTTTATTTACTGCCCTCGTTTTCTTTACTTACTTTTCTAAAAAAGTATACTATTTCTTTTTCTATGAGCTAAAATAAAAATCAATCAACTTAAGGTTTTTCAGACAAATTAATTTATTTCTTAAACAAAACAATTATAAGATATTACACAAATCATTTTAAGAATACATTTTGTATTTCTTCGTCCTAATGTAATTAAAGTTAAAAAAGAAATTAGAAAAATTGAAATAATTAAAGAATATTTCGTCCTTAATGCAGTGATGAGATAAGATAGTCAATCACATCTTGAACAAATGCGACATTACAAATTTATCTGAAAAAAATATTTTTTCAATTTATAAACTTGTTTCACGGAATCTTGGGACCCTATAGGGACGGAGAAATCTTAATTTTGACCTGAAGTGACCATTATGATCCGAAAAATCTTCCCTTCCTGCATCTTTTTTTCCCTTCTCAATGACGTCAATATTTCTCTCCTAAATGACCCTTCTAAATGAATTAAAGTAATTTATCGCTTTGGCTAGAGATATTCTCATTTACATCGAAAGTGTGGAGGAAATTTTAAAGTAGGGGAACGGGCACAAATATACCCTGATTGTTATTCTATTGTTATGATCCCTAATAAATCTGAGGAATATGCTAACCACGTTTATTTTAATTTTATGTTAGTGTGAAATTAGGATATTTTTTTATAATAGAGGATATAAAAAAATAATCCGGAGTTCTATTCCATAATGAATAAAAAAAAAATTCTGTTTTTTAACGTAATGGAAATTAACAATGGAATAAATTCGATCAACAAGTCTTTATGCATTTCGAAGTATGTGTAAATTGGAGGAGGAAGAATCGATCTGTCCAATAGCGGAGAAAATCATTCAATCATATGACACTTGAGGAGTCAGCATTATCCTTACGAGATTTTATCTGAATGTCTGTCAAGATCGAAAGCTTGCACGGACCATGACTCCTACAAGAAGCAACAAATGTCCTGGTCAAATGATGTTTTATGATGATCCAAATGGAAAAGGTTGCCTCGTAAAACGACAGCTGTACTCTGGGTGGTTCCTTCATGTATTGATCCCCGCAAAATCTTTTCCGATTCGCTCTTCGTGTTTTTGCAAGGGTGTGTTGTTGTGGCTTACCCTTACCTTTTAAATTGAACCTTTTCCACTGCCCTTGTCAGATACTTTTATCAGAGCTTAGAATAATATCAGCAATTTATTAGGAAACTCGCTTAGGTTAAAAAATTCAAACCTGGATTAACCTTGCGAACGGCATTGTTGTGAAAATTTGATTAATTTATTGTTATATATTGTTTAATTAATACACTAAATATGCCAATGAAGTAATGAAATCATTAATTTTTTCTAACCTTTTTTTTGTAAGAGGAGACGTTTAGAAGCGCTTTAAAGGATGAAAAATACAGTACAAACCTTAGGTACATTACCATTCTTATTTCTGGAAATTTGTTTTCTATCCAATACTGCTTTAAAGTGCTTAGTATTTTTTTTTAAATCAGATTTATTCTTCCCCTCTTGCTTTATCGCCGAAATTTGCCTTTCCGAGAGCTAGGTAAAACGAGGTTCAACCATAATTGAAAAATGTATGAATAAAACTATCACATGAGGGATCATGAAACTGTTAAATAGAAATATATGATTAAATAAAAAAAATATATCCAAAAAGTATGGAAAATGGCAAAAAATTAATATCAAACATGAAAAATACAATATAATACATAAGAATCAATGTTGGCTATAATTTAAATTATGTATTGTTTCTATTTTATGAAAACCCCGTATATATTCAGCTATATAAATAAACATATATCTTAACATTGAAATACCAAAACACAAAATTTATTTTTTTCTTCTTTAGTTATTTTGTAAAATTCTTTCATATTTTATATTCATCTACTTTTTGTTAATAATAACTATAAGAGACGATGGTTGATATAAGTGTTATATAAATGTAATCAGAGGTTTAGTCAGGATCGGTAGAGCCGATAAATTAATGTTGGAGTTATTAGTAGATTTAATTTTTTTTATCGATTTCCTATAAATATATAATTATATTTATTCAACAATTTTTTTTTTTAATCGTCTTGAATATTAGTGCTATTATGAATCAAACTGATTATATTTTTTTTGGAAACTTAATTAGGTGGAAGGAAAAAAATAAATAATAATAACTAGACTCCTAAAACAGCTGAAAAGGCTCTGTTAAAAATTAAATAATTATTATATTAGAAATTAAATTAAATCTACGGGATCGTATCGTTGGTCCAGAGATAGGTTCGTATCAATTTCTCATTATAAATATTTGGACTATGCTCAAAAAGACTGATCACTTGAAGATAAAAAACCCACCCTAGTCTTTCAAACCCATTTTCTGGAAAGCTACAAAAATAATAATAATAATAATTAAGTATAATAGTAATTTTTAAATCGCAGAATATTGGCTTGCTTAGCTGGGGCGGTATTGTGATGTGATGAAGGGGGAAAGCTGTAGGGTAGGTGCTCCAGTTCCCAGGCGGTGCAAGCATCGTCACAGTTAATTTTTCTCACTCTAGAATTAAGATAAGCTCGACTTAGCTTCAACATCCGACACACCTCTTTCTTCGTCGCAGGCTAACATTTCATAGACATTCTTCAGTTGTAATATATAAATATTTGAACAATTATAATTAACTGTCAATTAAAATGATCGAGGAAACAAATAAGGACGGCACTAGGCGAATATTCATTTGCGACAATTTTATTATACATACAAATAATTTTTTTTTTTTTTTTAACAATTTATTTATTGATATTTACAACTGTATACACATATATACAACAAGTAAATTTGCTGTAGGTGACATAGTGACATAATAAAAACATGTGGAGAATCTACCCACTGATAGAACTCCAATAACATTTCTAGATGAGAAGATCTCGAGGCCATCTTCTTTTCAGACGCCTAGGAGGATTATTAGGTAATGAAGGAGAAGCCAAGTTAGAAACAAGTGGATTTGGGTGGTTGAGAAGTTTATTATGGAAGGAACGGTATCTGGTTCTGGCCAAATCGCCAACATATGGAATATTGAGGTCCTGATGGATGACTTGATTTGTGACAATGTAAGGAGCATTAAGGATTTTACGAAGGATTTTGGACTGTAAGGATTGGATTCTGGAGGAATTTGATGGTTTAGTGGAGCCCCAAAGCTCAACTCCGTGTGTCCAGATAGACCTTATAATAGTCATGAAGATCAGTCTTTTGTAATGGATTGGCAATTTAGACCGTTTGTCTAGTAAATGTTGCAATAGTCGGAATCTACGAGCAGTTTCTTGTCTTTTTAGTCTTGTATGAGGATTCCAAACGCCAATTTTTTCTCCAATTTATAGTAACCTCTTTAGGTTTAGGAGGCTGGATGTACCCCAAGAGAGCTCCATAACCCACAGGGTTGACTTATGGACAGTAACTGAATAAATAATTATCTACCGCAGTTGGATACCTGGTTTAGGTTCTTGTTGTCGGCACAGCGCCTTACTCCTGAGACACCCTTCAAATTTTCAAACCTTTTTTTTTTACTCCTCACTCCAATCACTTTATGAAAATTATTTTTTTTCATAATCTACACTCCATTAGTTGACAGTTGTAGGTCATTTTTCTTTGGGCTTTTCATCTACAATATATTTATTAATATTAAACATACAACTCATTAAAAAAAAAAAAAGCATTAGTTTTAAAATTATATAAACTAATAAGTTATTGTATTCCTAGTTTAGGCAAAATTTATTTTTTAAACTATATTTTCAAAATAATTTGAAAATCAAATTAAAACAAATCTTTTAAACCTTTCCTTATATATCTAAATATCAAAGTATTACGGTCGTTTTTCTGTTTCGGGTGCTTTCCACGTGTCAACAGATATTGTTGCTCTTCCAAATGCTGACCGGAAATGGCTAGGAGTTGCTACCATCTGGCATGGTTGGGTATCGCTCAGGTCTGGAGACATATGCTATTCCAACTTCCTTGCCGCATGTGTGTGATTTTCTGTCGTTTCCTGGAATCAGTTTTTTTTTTTAATTTATTTTTTTTTTATTTTGTGAAGATTATCTAAAACGATTTTAGGTTGACAATTATAAACTTTAGAAGGAATTGAGAATAATGAAATAATGTTTCATAAAGGTAAATAAATAATTAAAGTTGCACTAGTTGGCTGGAGAGCTTGGAGCATATGCTATTCCAGCTTCCTTGCCGCATGTGTTTTATTTACATCGTTTCCTAGAATTGTTATTTTTTTTTTTTTATGTTGCTTTTTCAAATATGTCTTTAGTTTGACGAATATAAAATGTTGAAGTAATTAAAAATGATAAAGGCAAAGAAATAACATTTTAATTTAAGTATAATTATTTATTCATTATATAGTATTTATAAAATTCAAGGTTATGTTGAAAATATTTCTTAACATTTAACCTTAATATCCTTATTCAATTATTAATTTGGCAAACAAATTTTGCACTACATTATTTAATATATAACTATATATATTTTTTTTTATTCACACACATTTTATTCTATAAATGCATATTCCATATTTCTGTAACTCCTAAGCTCATTATTTTGCCCATTTTCAAACATTTTCCTCTTTATTCTATTCACATATTTTTTTTTTAATTTCAAATTTGAGGTATTAATAAATATTACAATCTATCACAAAGTTGATGAACAATAAATAATATAACTCATTACATTCATACTAAAATAAAATAAGATAAGAATAAAAATAAATAAATGAAAAAAAGTACATAAAAATAAATAAAATCTATCTAAATATATAAAAACAGAAGGACAGTGAAAATAATTTTTTTTTTTTTTAATTTTATTTTTATACTAGATCGGCCTGATGGGCCTTACATGGTTGATATAACTTTTATTATATATACAAAATAAATATAATCAAACTATATACATAAAAAAATAAATAAATAAAATAATCACCAGCCACATTCACACTATGGACGTGAGGATCTCTGAGCCCATGAAAGTATTTGTTAGAATTTAATTAAAATTATTCTTTTTCCCAGCAAACACACCTTTATGTACATGCTAGATTATATATAAATATACATATATATAAACTAGCTACATGCTAGATTATATATATATATACATATTCGTGTTTTAATTTTTTTTAATAAACGACATTATATATACCCCATTTTAGTAGGTGTGATTGAGAAGTTAGAAGACAAAAATATCCTCGATATATATCGTGTATACTGGGTTATAGGAATGATAAAATGTTTCAGTCTGATAACATATTCGTTGTTTACATTTCTGTCTGGACAAAGGACTCCAGTAACTAGTTACTAACTAGTTTTTTTTAGTTAGTAACTAGTTTTTATTAGTTAGTAATTGAGGCTCTTCTCGCTGGTAGCGGTCCCGATCGTCCTCTCTTCTGAGAAATGGACGATTATCTAGAAATTATGGCTGGAAATTATCGCCGACTGGAAGGAAGATACGGCCTGAGCGATCGAGCTAAGAACCATCCCTGCCTTGATGGTACTGTTTTTAACTCCCAAGATGGGAGTTGGGATGAAGTTAGTCGATGATTCTGAAGGAACGACGAATAATAACAGTAAATCTTAGTGAACTCGTGAGGTACGGTGCTTACACCAGGATCAATACCTTCACTAGACTCGATGAAAATCAAAATTTACAAGCTTCTTCAAATCCTCCCATCTTTGCTTCGACATCTTTATTAATTTCCTTATCACCCTGTCCGAGAAATTAACACTTCTGTTTTTATCCCCTTGATGACGTAATTTCAATTATCTTTATCGGATATCAGGAAAACTGTACACGAACTAGCATGGATGCTAGAGATAGTTTCTTTAAAGTACATAAAATACTCTCCTACATCACAACTACTCTTAACGACATTTTGAAGTTATTTAAAAATATATATATTTTTAAAACTTTTTTTTTTTTTTTTCGGCCAAGACTCCCATTGGAGTCCTATACTGCCTAACCATGGTTGGGGGTCAAAGTTCTTCATTTTGTGGGACCGCCACTCAATGAAAAAAGTCTACACCCCAGGCCGGATTCGAACCGGCACCGCCAATAGACATCAAATTGGTAAGACTGTGTCTTAACCACTGAGCTATGGGTGGCCCAATTTTTAAAACTTATGATTTTATGAAAAATTAATTTTTAAACCAAAAACTTTCGTGTGTATTTGAACTTTCTGCGTTTTGGTTAGACTGAATAAAGTCATCAAGAATTGGTGGAAATGAACCACAAAAAATATTGATTTTTTAATTTTTCGTTTAAAACATTACAATGGTACTTAATTATAAATTAATAATTAAAAAGAATTATTTGATATTTTTATTTAAATAAAATGATTAATGGGATTTTAAAGACAGTTGTTTCGGTCAACATTTTTTAGTATATTAATTGAATAAATATTACAGTATCAAATAGATTAATTTATTGATCTTGCCAAATTTTCAGCCATTCACGTATCATCAGGGCATTATTTTACATAAAATAAACAATTAAATAGATAAAAAAAAATTATAATTGTATTTTAAATATTGTAGCTCGGCCAACTTCTTTTGATATTTTAATTGAATAAATATATACAAGGTATTTCTGTTAAGTGCATATAAATTTATAAATTATACAAATCAACCAATACTATTACCTCAAATCATATAAAGACCTGTTAGAAACGCTGGCTGACTTTTTGGATTTAATTTTATTTCCTATTTATTATTTATTATCCTCGGACATTTTTTCATGTATTAGTGGAGGTAAAGTATTTGTATTCATGTTAATTTTATGACGACGAGAATGTACTATATCAATGTATTTTTTCGTATTCGAAGAATAAAGTGACCTTAATACAAAGAGCATTGTTCAATTCTAAAGAGTCGTAGTGTATATTGTTTGAGGTGAACGCAGGCTCGTGACTCCACAAATGAGTTCTAGCAGCCCAACCCCGTACTCATCGGCTGGACCTGTTCTAAATGGAATGCTAGTTTATAATAATATATTACATCTTTGTTAGCATATTAAATTTGAAACACACAACTTATTTTGGTATTTACATTAGCATATGCATAAGTGTATGTAACTTATAGGGTATTTACAAGCAGAGAAAGCAATTGAGAGAATTCCACTATTCTGGCATAATCAGGAGTCAAATCAGAAAGATAATAATATTACGAACTTTAATCGCCAAAAAATAAAATAAAAATTTCGTAACCAAATATTTTATTTTCGTTTTCATGACTCGGTACATCGAATCTATTACCTAATTAGTAGGTAGAATTATTTATTATATATCAGTAAATTAGTTTTAATTTTTAAGTGTTTGTGTTCTTACTACTTAGTAATGTCTTGCCTAAATTTGTGGTTTTGTGTATAAACTTATACGGTGCGTAAAATAAAAAAAATCTTAAACAACAATACCGTTTCAGAGCTCAATTCCATTTAAAAATACATCATCATAATTAAGATTACGTCATCATGAGTGTCGGATTCTTATAAAAAATTGAATTACATTTTTTCAATTTACTTTAATTCACTACCAACTTAAATCAATATAACCAATACTTACGGTACTTTATTTCGAAATTAAAAAAAAAAAAAACCTGTTGTCAATCGAGTCCAAAGCAGCATGTATTAGAATATAATGGATATGAATCAAAATTATGTAGTTTTTAGGAGTTTTGTCAATTAACACATTATTAATATTGTTTTCTAAAATACATAATATATATTATAATTTGGTGTATTACTTTTTTTATATGATTTTATTATTTTTAATGACTTATTATATAATGTTAGGCGTAAAACAAGGTTACTGAAATTTTTAGGAATTTAAGTCATTGATATCGCCGTCAACATGATATGGCTGATAACATAAATTGTTGAAAAGATCTTTATTAATTTTTTTAAAAAAATAATGGTGATATTAAGCAATGGTAAATGACTATTGGTTGAGGTTAAACCAACATTTTAACTTAAAAGTTTGCATTTGATCAGTTGCCAAGTTATACGATCTAACGCCTCATACGTCAAATAAAATATTTAACTAGTGTTAAGTATCGTGATTGTCAATGTATTAATACATATTTACGAATATTGTGAACAAATATTTCATTTACATTTTACCTTTTTTTTAGAGCCCCACCACTTCAAAAAAAGGGTCAATCTAAATTCAAACCTACAGAGTTTCTTTTAGACACCTTGTAATAAGACATAGAGGGTTTTATATGATTAACACAAGTGTGCATAATTATTGGTTATAAATTATAAATTTATGGAAACTTTTCCAATATAAACGTCAACTGACAATAGAGCTATGACTCCTTCTACCGAAATACTAATATCAAATGAATAAATTATAATTGAATAACAATGTTACGTCCTCTAACAAGGTCTTAATAATCAAACCTAGGAAGTATGTCGTCGGTTTAAAAATGATAATGCATTCATTAACCTTGCGAAATGACGAAGAGACCACAAACTATCTGTTATATCTTAGACCTTGTGGCTTCATATCTTGTCAATCGCTCGAATCTGATCTCACTGTAATATTTAATAAATTGATAAGTCCTATATTTTTTATTACTATTATATATATTTTTTAAAATTGGTTTATTACCATAAAAGTGGGTTACTTTGCACTATACGGGTACGTAGGGAGAATTCTCACCACACTTAGGAGTCAATATATGGTGCAACTTAAGACTGTTATAAATAAGACTAAAATATATAAGAATAAAATTTAAAAAGAAATTATTTCTGGTTGAAAATTCTATTAAGTAGAACAATCTTTCTCGTTTCAAACCTTTTTAGATTTTCTTATGAAATAAAAATTTATAAAAAAATATTTTGAAATTTTTTTTTATTAAATATGGATCTGGACCAAAATAAACTCAAATTATATATATATATAGTTGGTTGAAATTACTATATATTTTAGTTTTGTTTTTTTTTAAGTTTGCAAAGCAGTGATCTAGCAATTGAAGTTTGATACATGTTGTTTAAGGCAGATTAACAGGAGGAAAAAGATAAGTTTGGAAAGAAACCACCCAATGGTGGTACTTCAATCATTGTTTTAAATTAGAAGATCTCATGGCCATCTTATTTTCAGACAGAAATTAGGAACTAATGTGTTTGGGTGGGTAAGAATTTATGAATGAAAGGAAGTGTATCTATTCCGGGACAAATCTACAAGGTATGAGATGTTAAGGTCTTTAGGAATGAGTTTGTGAAGGTTTAAACAGGATCAAGAATTTTTCGGAGGATTTTGGATTGTAAGGATTGGATTTGGGAGGAATTTGATGGTGGAGCCCCAACGTTATGAGTTTCTGATTATCAAAGTATATAGGAGTTTTTTTTTGTAGTAAATGGGGTTTAGAGCGTTTTTCAAGTAGGTTTTTTTTAGCAATCGAAATATTAAACCAGTTAAACTTTAATTTAAAATCCGATTGGTCGCTCAGTCAATCAAACTATTATTCGAATGTTATAAATTGAAAAGAACAATCTGATTGTAAAAATGTTATTATTCGAGTAATACTATATTTATAAATTTTATTGAAATGCCAGCCATTGCTTGGAGCCTACTTGGAATTATTTTAGATTTGTTGCACTCCTATTTGCCTTCTCGAAAAAATGAAGAGCATGTTACGAGCGCTAAAACTGTCGTGAAGCCATAACATGCAAGAAGGTTTTGGGAGGATGCCAAAGAAAGGACATCAACAACCGCAGATGGCTCACGGCATCAAATGAACCTTTATCATTTGAACAAAGCTTGCCCGCTGCTTGTTGTAGCGATATAATGCCAGTATGAATTCATAATATAATAATAATAACAATAATAATGAAATCCTCGACATTTATGGAGAAATGCTTGTTTCATTAGAAAGATAACGGCGTCATATTTAAAGCTTAGGGCAGCAGATTCGCTATGCTTATTTTGTCGGTTTGCCGTAAAAGCGTATCTATTGCGAACAACTATTTAATTTAAACATAATGCCATAATTGATATTACTAATTCTGCAAGAATAAATATTCAATTCTATTTCACTTTCATTATGTCAATTTTATATATATTTTTTTACAATAATCTCAAAAACGGCCCAAACGATTTTGCTTAAACCCGTCATATCAATGTAACATTAAATTTTAATTAATATTAGATATGTTTTATTCTCATTGAAATATTCTTAAAGAAACTAGGATTTTTACTTCATAAGCTTCATAAGTTGATACCTAACTAACAAAGAAAAAAAGAAGAAATATTTTTCTAGGTAGTAAACAAACGGTGCTAGTATATCGTTGACACCAAATCTTTGAAAAATAATGTCTAACTTGAAAAGTCGTTGGAGGTGCAAATAGAGAGTGACGAAAAACTATTAAATATATTTTTTCTTGATATAGAAGATTTTATTAAAAATTTACGATACAATTTTATGATATGATCTTATTTCGATTGATAAGTATTAGTGTTCTAAGTATTCTTTCATACCATTCATACAATAAAAGAACAATAAAAAAATGTAAATGACAACAATAGTACTAACGCAATTAAAAAAATTGTAATATTTAAAATTTAAAAAATGCAATTATGATACGTATAAAAAATATATAAATCGATATAATAAATATAATAAAACTGATTAAATAATTACAAAATAATTTATTTACAAGAAAATTAAATTTATGTAAAAATAAATACATATTTGTGCCTACATAGAATATTTACATTCATCCTTGGTAACTTTAAAGCAAGCCTTCCCCTTTAATGTAGAAGGTAAATCAGGGCTCCATGAGATCCCAGCCATATCACTGTTATTGAAGGCCAGTGGAGACTAAGTGAGAGCGCTTCAACTACACACACTCGAATTGAGAAGCTGGCCATTGGTAGAATGTTACATATTTTTTTTTTTTTTTTTTAAATTTACAACTGTATAAAAAATACAACAAGTAAATTTGATCATAATGACATAATGATATGATACAGGATGTAGAGAAACTATCCATAGTAGAACTCTAAAAACAGTTTACAATATAAGGTCACGAGGCCATCTTCGTTACATAAATTGAATTTATAAATAAATCTTTCCGTGTTTCCATGGTCACTATGACAATATTCTGTCTTAAATTTCAATCGTAACGACATATTATAATTAAAAAATATTATTATATTATAAATAATTGTTTTCATTTTAACATTTTAATACAGTACTTGATATCGGCCAAGTATTTTATCTATCCTTCCATAAATATATAAACAATTATAAATAAATTACCTAATATGTAACGAGAGATTTCTAATTCAGATAACTTTACTAAAATAATCGCCTGGTTCAACAAGTATGTCCTCCATCAATATTAACACTCAAAACAAAAACGGTTTATTTGACAAATGTCTATTTGACTCATTATGTTGACCTTTAATCCTCTTTGACCCTGCATAATGGATAGGGCCTTTGGAAGCATGATATATTTCTAATCCCTTCCTTTAACAAAACCAAATTGAGTCGTTGGGTTATTTCAGATAAGAATGTGTTGTCTATATGTATATTCTGTCCTAGTAAGCGAGCTTAGAAACTTTTTCGTCACAATTCCCATGGGTTTCAGTTACATTGCAAAGTTTAAATAATTGGTTGTTTCTATTGAAATATTTTAGGGTTTAAATTAATAAATTATATGCGAAATCGATAACTATTCATTAATTAGTAAATAAGTAGTTAATGTTTAGGAAACCATAAAAATTAATTTTAACCACTAATCAGCTGAATAAACCTTTGACTGTTTTCTAAAGGAAATACTCTTCAAAATTACTTCGAGAATTTTTTCTTCATTTTAATCCAAGCTTTAAAGAACAAAATTTAAATTTTCGCTCGCTAATGGAATTTTAAAAAGCATAAACCAAATTTGGATTTATTAACAAAATTAAGTGACGTGGTTAAGACAGAAGCGCCGGTATCTTCCGGGGTCTTGCTTTATCCTTCACAAGATTCCGATTCCTAATACTGAAAGTAAATATTGTAAACAGGAATGATTGTGTTTAAGTTGTTATTTAGTATTAATTTTTTCCATTTTATTATTTTATCATTCGATTTACATCTCTGTAATTATGTTACACAATATCATCTAATTGATTCCACGAGATACAACAAGATGATAAAAATAACCTAAAGCACGAAATGGATTTCATCCTACTGCTATAAATAGAGGAACGCATGTTTTGTTGATTGTTTATTTTTATAATTAATTTTTCCGAATTTTACTTATAGTTTTGTTTAAACGGTATGCATCTGAGGTTTTGTACGTAATTTTATGAATTGAATTTTAAGCTGATTTATTCTCAGCTCTGTTAATTTTAATCATCTATTGACAATATAACTTATTTTTCATGGAATAATTTGGAAGAAATAAGCACAGGACGATACTTACTTATTGATAGATTTGAAGAACCGTTGGGAGAGGGGGGGAGGAGACTTATAACTAAAAAAAATAATAATAATAAATAATTGCTTTATTATTCGAAATTACTTCTCATATTGTTTTAATCAATTTGGATTAAATAAAACTAAAAAAAAAAATTAGGTATGATCGAAAATTATAGGTCGTTTGATAATTTTGGTATCAATTATACTCGTAAATACCATTTGGAAAATAACAAGTCATGATTGAATTCAGTATTTCGAGATACATAAAAAAAAATAAAAAAAATTTATTTGCTTAATTGACTAACAACTCGCTTACAGGATGATTTAAGTTAAACAAGTTCCGAGGTCAAAGCAAGTCTACTTGATAGGAACTTCAGCGCTTAGACCAGTATCGGAACCATTAAGACTTGCTCCTTACCACGCAAATGACCTGTTAGCTACAGTCGTAAGTGATAGTCAATCATTCTCCAGCACAATCAATTTTATACTCAATCATTTGAAACGTTTATAATCGCAGTTCAATCATGATATTATAATGATAATAACCTCGGCTATCGTTAAAACTTTAATTAAAGAATTTTTTTATGACTAATTGTCATATTGAATTTATGTATATCTTTATAGGAGTGGCGTGGCTCAGTGGTAAGGCACTGTAATACTAACATCAAGGACAAGGGTTCCAATCCGACAGTGATAGATAATTATTTATTCTGTCACTATAGTCATGGGAGCCCTCCGGGTCAGCCTCGTAAATGGATACCCTTAAATGTTGTATTAGTATTCATTCAGAACTAGTAAAATTACAATATATTCTTAATTAATTTTTATTAATTATGTGTGTTATAATTATTCCACATGTAGCACGCAAGCAAAAATAAATAAGCTTAGTTATAGTAAGTGAATAAGATTGGAGAATAATCAAGAAAAAAAAAAGACGAGGTGTATCATAAATTAACATAATTCGGTTAAAGGAATCGATAAAGTGAGCACAATAGCAGAACGTGTGAGGTGTTGAATACATGTCCAACCTCCAACCTTTTCCGAGCTGATAAGTCATATCTACACCCCATCTTTTATTTTTTCCTCTCTACAATAAAAATTCAACAGTAAATCACTTGCATTTTTATGGCATTTTTTAATTATATTCAAAGCGGAACAATAAGAAATCAGGTGTTATATTTTATGGTGGAGTCGTAAAAATTTGTGAGTGACCCGCGAGGGGTACTGTCTTATGGATTAAAGCAGTTATTGCTTGAGGGCCTTCGACGGCCGCACCGCTTCAGAGCGTATTCCATTCTTGTCATCCTCTGCAACCTTTACGGCCATCAAAAGCATCTTGTCTATGAATAGTGTCATATGGGAGTAATCCATCAGAAATATGGATTTATAAATTCTTATCACATTGTATATTTTATATTAAGTTTTTTTTTTTTCTTGCCAATGTTATATTAATCTAAGACTGAGCTGAAGACATTTAAACTTCCGGACAGTTTCATTTTACCAATTATAATGAAAAAATATCCATATAGTCAATATTTATTTGCTTTTAATTCCTATGTTTCGGCCATTCCGGCTATTCTCAAGGATCTGCAGATTAACAATTTCAATCAAATTCCAATCATTAAAAATTATTTTAAAAAAACACTCTGAATTATAAATTATACTGTCTGTATATTATATAATGTCTTTGTCAAAATATATTTCAGTCTATAACCTACAAAACGTTTAAATTAGAGAAACTGTATACACCAGTCAATTAACTTTTATTAGAATGTGTTAAATTACCTTATTATTCAATTTTACTTAATTTAACTTTATTACAATCAGTCACTTTAGCAACAATATATTGTTTAATCTACCTCACATATCAGGTTTGCAATATTCTGATTATATTTTAGTTAATTTATTTATTCATTTTATTATTAGAAAACCTGCTAAATGTAACTATATATTATTCGTATCATTTTGAGCACAAATTAATTTTCCTTAAATTTTCAGTAAGTATAATTAATATTTTCCAATACATAGAAATAAAATTTTCTTAATGCAAAATCAAAGTTATGTTTATTTTTGGATACATGTTGCGCCACTGTTATTTTATTCGAGTCTTCATCTTTATTTTTAGTATCATTACTGTGATGATCTTTCTGCCAATAATTGTTTAGTTTCCTGTTCTATGTATATTCCTGGATATTGATTTTTTGTTTTTACTCTGTTCTTTATTCTGCTGTAGTAAGTTTTACTTTTTATGTAGTTAAAAAAAAGTCATCTTTGTTTCAATCAGACAGCCCTGATAAGTAGGGAGAAACGTTCGTTAACAATAGTTTTTTTTCCATCTATTTCGGTGCCTTTATTGACCGCCACCCGGACTGTCTACCTACAAATGTTTGAACTGACAATTCTACAACCCCCACAGTTTTTCTAGATCGGATGTGAAACTTGGCAGGTACCAATTTTTGACAGCTTCTTCCTTTGTGTCGATGGTCGAGTCGGAATCATATAACCCAAAAAAACAATAAACAACAAGGTAATAATGTAATGCGTCTGATGTTTGCCACCTTTATAGTTTTTATTTATATTCTAGGGGGAAAAAAAAGGACAAAAAAATTGAATACTTAACATTTTCTAAACAGACTACAGAAGGCACAAATTATGTTCAATTTGTAATAAATTTTCTATACATGTTCAATCATACTTAAAGTAGGAGTGAAATTACAAATAGAGATGAAAAATGCTTATGTTTAT
>NW_027115109.1:514751-533250 GCF_000696795.3 Halyomorpha halys
ATTTTTTGAAGTTTTATTAATTCATTATCCAGTTGTATTTTAGTTTAAAATTTAGTATAAACTGTAAAAGTTTTTTCATGCAACTAAAAAATCGAAGTATGTCATAAATTTGAATGAAAATATCTTATAATTACTTAGTTTCATTTTAAATAAAAGTTATAACATTCTAAGCACAAAGTAATCCTTAAGAACCTCAAAATTATATACATATACACATATAAAATAACTAATAATTATTACAACTAAAATGATTAAATATAGTAGGTTTAATTTTAGTAAGCGTTGTACAACTCACTTGATTTACTTTAAAATTTATACCTGTAACTGTTGTATTCATTGATAAAATAAATATCAAATATAAACAGTTGATTTATTATTCGCTTCTGTGTTTTTAAATAAAATAAATTGTATAGCTTACAGGGGAAGGGGGTGGGACACATTGGTTTTCACCAAATTGTTTTTTGTGATTCTGCACCAAAAATATTGGACACGTGTCCAGGCTTTCGTTTAATGGGCTCTTGGAGCCGAGACAAAAAATACAATTTTTTTTCATACTTTTTTTACTCCCATTATTCTGTATCTCCGAAAAACATTTTTTTGTTTTGTTTTGCTTTATAATTACAATAATTAAGAAATCTTGATGAGCTTAGGCCTCTGAAAAGTCCAATAATCAGTAGATAGTGTCAAGCAAATTAGTCAAAATAATTGTTTTAATATGAAACAAGTTTATATTTGAAACTCAGCATCTCGTAAAACCAACAAACATCATTATTCAAATAATAATTAAATTATTCAGTTAAAATTATATAGTAGTAATTTTTAATCCGAAGATGTGCGGGAATAGCGAAACCGGTGTGAATTTTACGAAAGTTCAATTAGATAGATTCAAAGCCTTTGATTTGTATCATTCAAAAATACTTTGATGACCATACAATTAGTTTAAGTTTTTCTTAAACTTTTTGTGGAAATTTTTTCTCTAAATTATTATTAAACTCTTGCGAAAATACCCTAATTATTATTATTGTGGAAACCACTAATTATTATTGTAGGAAGATAGTCCAGGTGGCGGTCAATAAAGGTATCGAAATAGTAAAAGCAATCAATTAATTGTTGACCAATAAAAATAATTTATTTGTTTTACTGTTTTAATATCTTTATTGCTGCCATCCGGACTATCTTCTTCATTCGGTCAACTATCTTCTTCCAAAACTAATTATTATGTCTAATTATTTTCATACGCTATGCTTTTCCTTCCCAAAATAGATTTTTTAACTATACTAGGAGTTTGAGATAAACTTAAGTTCTTCATGTTGGAGATTTCGAGACAAATTTACCCAGAAGTTGTTAAAGATAGGGGGGGGGAGGAGGGGAGTCTGTGGGATGTTCCGAGAAGAGGAGCAAAAACATTATTGAGGGCGCATGACCTGCTTCTATTGCAGTTACTCTTAAAGCCTTTTTTGAACTCGTAATTCTCTTCCTTGCTAATTGTTTAACAGCAACTAACTTGAAGTTGTTAATGTTTAATTTATTTTTGCCCGTTTTTACACCCCCCTTGTGATCTGCTACAAGGTAATGGTTCATCCAATAATTAAATCATGGGCTGACTAATTATTCCGTAGATATTATGAGGCGCTTCAGAAACAAAAAAAAAATAGGAACTTTATTAATAAAAGAAATTAACTGGCGAACAAATATATTCTAAGCTTTACAAAAAATCTGTAAGGCAATTCGTTTAATAAATAATCAAAATAAAATCATCTTGACCACCTTACACAATTGTTTAAAATAAAACTACATAACAATAAACATTTTTACAACAAATATGTATTTTTAATATATTTGCAACGTTTCAGCCTAAATTTAGTGGCTATTTTTAAACATAATCCTCTTTACCCCAGTCATGTTACTAAAATATAGATTCAGGAATAAACCTCATTAAAGTAATTATTTTATTCTCTGCTGTATTCACTTCAATTTTGTTGGGCTTTATGTCTAAAATCTATAAATCAACGTTAGACACAATTTAATGAGAGATAAAATTAAGTAACTTAAATTCTGGTTGAAATTGAATTCTATTAATGCTCAATTAGTATGATTATTTTCACGTTTCTATGGTTATACATGTGTATATATTATTTATATTTTTCTTGAATAATTTCCAGTGTCTCTGCTAGACATTCGGTAGAAGTTGATAATTTATTTTATAAAATAAATATTAAAAAAAAGTATAAAAAATGCCTTTCACTGGATTCCATGGCCACAGTCTTTCAGTAACTACCAATCTCAATCTTCCTTAATGTTTCACCTTTCACAAACCAGCTTTATTGAAGCAAGAACCAGAAATATCACGAACAACTTATTATTATCTACTAGTAGATTAGAACATGTATCAATAAATAAATCTTTAAACTAAAAACAAATTGTATTTTATTCGTATCGGTAATATCGTAGTTCTTTTTAATTCTTAAAATATGAATACAATTTTCAATATGATATGAAATCGTCTTCATGCTATTTTTAAAAGGTATATTCTGAGGTATAAGCTATAAAATAAGTTCTAGTCATTTCAATTTACAAAGTTCTTAATATAGAATTTTTAGAAATTGGCGCCCGTTCTTCATTGACATATCAAATGAAACACTTATTTGAAGTACTTCATTTTTAATTTGAAGCTTTGAGGTTTTACCAGAATTTAGCTTCAAAAATCCAAGTGTGGATACTCATTTATCGTGTGCAACGATCAGACGAACTTTGTAGTTTAATGGATAAAAATCTCTTATTATCTAATTAATTTTAAAATTTTACAATTCAGAACTCGCTGTATGACATAAATATGAATTATACAATTAAAATCAAACAATAAAAATTAATATACTATACACCAGTATATTATATACTATAAAGATCAGTTCCCACAATGCTATTTGGACCATCACTTGATTTGACAATTTTTAATAATTATTTTTCGAAAAGGAAGCGTCAATTTTAAGAATAATTTTTAAAAATAACGAGTGGGGATTTACTGGGCTGAGATCTTTGTAGTTGGTGATACTCTGTGAAAATATTTATTAAAATTAATTTTATATTTCCATAATCAGGAATATTATTACTAAATTTTATTATTTAAAGTCATTTTATTTCAGTAATCAATTTATTTAAATTATTTTTACTGAAATGTTTATTACTTTGAGGAGAGAGATTTCCATATCACATAATTGTTTTACGAAACTAAATTAGGCCTCAACTTAATGAACTTGGACTTATAGCGTATTAATCAAGAAAATTTTCTCTAAAAGTTGTTTCTGTTTTAGAGTAGAATGCTGATAAATAAATAGACCAATGTTTTTTACGAAATAACAAAACTTAATGTAATTTAGCCGATTTAAAGCATCCTTTAAATAGCTTTAACAAAGACCAGTTCTAATTGTTTTTGAAGAAAATATTACTTTATTATTCTGTAATTTGGAATTATCTACCTTGAATAGTTTTTTAGTTATCGCTTCATATTCAATAAAAAATTAAATAACCCTAAAAATTTCAAAAATTTAATTTAATTCTTTCCTGGTTTAAATTAGAACTCAGCCCAATTAACATTTATGTTGCATTTGAGGTCTACTTTCACTTTGGACATAATTTACATTACCCGGTATAGAAACCTCTTCTTTTTATAAACAATTTTTTTGGCGCCCAATTTCTTAAGTGATTCGTCCAAAAATAACTAAAGTATATTATGATTGATTATATTTCATTTACTTCCTAGCGAAATTCAAACTTATTCTATTTAGGATTCTTATTAGTATTTATGGGGTATGGTATACAGTTCATAAAAAGTATCAAACACCAAGGATATCGCTTCACTTCAAAATGAGCTTAACCTCAAAATAACTCCAGATTTCATTTTATGAATGGGCGGAAAAAGGGTCGGAGGAAAGGGATTTTATTCGACGAATCAAAGGAATGCTAATAGCCGTGGAGAGGGTGGTATTTTTGGACACAGTTCTTAGGATCTACCCCTCAGGCACCCTTCACAGTTGGCAACCACGTGGCCAACAGAAGGTCTCTCCACCATTCTTATAATTGCAACAAATGTGTGCCATTCTCAGAACAAACTATCTCGGCTAGTTTTACTTAATAACAAAATACGATTTAGATGGCTTTCTGTGAAAATGTTAATAGGAAAATGTTGATAATGCATATGTCTCTTAAATGTTCATAAGGTTTATTTGTAATTTATTTATAAGGTTTTATCACGGGGAATAAATGCATATGATAATGACACCCATAAAATAAACATTTTATTTAGTTAATTTATATTAATTTTTTATAGTTGATTAGAGAATATTATAATCTGCCACTTTTAGTTATTAATAATAGTGCTTGAAAATAAAAATGAGAATTATCTAAAACATTATAAAACGACTTAATTTAATGTATTAATACTAGCAGCTTGAGATTTTATTGATATTAATAACAATTTAATTAATATCTGGTGAAAATATCTTCGATAGTTTTAACGATTAGCTTATAAAATAAAACGTTTTTTTCCTTTTATTGATAACATATAACAGTATGTCTTAATTATCAATTAAACTTTCTTTTTTATTAATGCCTCAAGGAACAAAATATGTAATTATAAATGATAAATGTGATTTGATAAATATTTTTTGAACCACTTTTTTATATTATTTTTTTTTTTTAATTATTTATTTAATGTAATTTACAACTGTACAAAATAATACAATAGGTAAATATGTAGTATGTTTCATATACACTTGAAAATCTTGGGAAGACATTAATTTAAATTAGAAGGTCCCGTGCCCATCTTCTTTTCAAACAGATCTTCTTTTCTTTTACCTCGGAGGATTATCAGGGATTGTTAAGGATGAAAGATTAAGAATTAATGGGTTAGGATGGTTAAGGAGTTTGGAATGAAAAGACGCATATCTGTTTTGGGTCAAATCTGTAACGAATGGGATGTTAAGGTCTTTATGAATGAGTTTATTTGTGACGTAATAAGGAGCATCAAGGATTTTACGTAGGATTTTGGATTGTAACGATTGGATGCGGGAAGAATTTGATGGAGCCCCAGAGCTCAATTCCATATGTCCAAATTTTATATTAATTTATAGTAATTTAAATATACTAGTCAGTATAATGTATTTATAATTGGTTCGGTATAATTATATATAAATTAAAATTGAAAAAATAACCATTCCAATGGAGAAAAAATCGATTTTATTGGATGTTTCCTATGATATCCTAGCCCTAATTAAAGCTATCATCGCAGCTGGAAACGGCTTTATTTGCTCTTGAGGAAATGTTGAAGTTTAAGAGCCTCGCTTGCAATTAGACATCCATAGCGAGTGAGACTAGCGTGCGAGAGGAAAAATAAACGATTCTAAGCGTTAGTCATTAAGTCGCTTGGGACACTAACTTGCGAAATGACTCTCTCATCTCAGTCCATTCGATATGTTTCAAATTCGATCTTGATAGATGGCGATGAATTTATTTAAAATATGCTCAGATTATATTCTAAACTCACCGAGAATTAGAGGAATACTCTGTGAAATCAAACAGAAAAAAAAATTAAATACCGAAGATATTAATTATGTAATGAGAGCAGACTCGCTAAAAAAATAATAATAATAAAATCTGGTGCTTTGCCGCGCATCACACAACTTTCACGTACTTTAAAATTCGTATTTTAAGGTTTATGGAGGTGGGAATAATTGAAATATAATTTTTTCCTACCAATAAAATTACAACGAAGCCGTATACTTATGAATGCGATCGGCTAATTCCAATTCGACCTACTACTCTAATTTATCTTTTTTCTTCTTAAATTATTTATCACATACTTTAAGGTTTTATAATGGGATGTAGATAGTTGACCGTAGATTAATGCTTGAAGAAGTTTATCGGGGGGTGCGGTCAGCAATGAACAACATAAATAAACAAAACAATATTTATTTATTTTATGCCGACGTTTCGACCTGAGTTTCAGGTCTTCATCAGGGATAGTGGCGTGTAAAAGGGGACGGGAAACAGCTAACTGACTCAGGTTTTAATGAGGGTTTTATAATTAAGGTTTTATAATGAGGTGTATATAGTTGACCGTAGATTACTGACTGGAAAAGATGGTCGGGGGGTGCGGTCAGCAAAGAAACAACATAAATAAACAAAAAATATTTATTTATGCCAACGTTTCGACCTGATTTTCAGGTCTTCATCAGGGCTATAAAAACAAAAAGACAACAACCATCATTTAGAGAGAAAAAAGTTGATTAATAACTATGGACAAAGACAGTAGTAGATTGATTACATCATTATCATTATTTATATAAATATAAATGTGAGCAACAAATAAATGATACAGTGGAAAGAATCTATAAAGAATTAGTTAAAGAAATAAGGAAAGAGCATTGTTATAAATTGCAGAAAAAGCCGCTAGAGTGCAAGTAGGCAAAAGACGTTATATAAACAGAAATATAAAGGTCAAAAGATCATAGAGATGAAATAGTCAATGTGAGAGTAAAAAAAGAAAAGCAGAAAAAGACCAACATAAAAAGGTGTAAAATAATGAGAGCCCAAAAAATAATAAAATGTATCAATATATAAAGGGCGTGTAAAATACGGATATATTAACGGGGAGTATGTAAACAAACAATGTTATAGAAAATATGGAGAATATGAAATGAAGAAATAAAAGATAAGATAAGATTTAAGGTTTTACATTCATCAATTGTTTATTATTGGTAACAAATATTATTATTTATTTCAAATAAGCTAATTTAAAAATACTTTAGAGTTTGTAATTTTAAAAAATCGTATTTTAAGCCCTATTGGTCTATATAAATGGGTATAAGACCCGCCTAATATTAAAAAATTGTTCATTAATTTACCGAGTTTAATCAAAATCGTTTTTTATAAAATCTTAATAAAGTGTAAAATCGATTCTTTTGATTGGCACTTCTGGTAGGTCGATTTTAACGAAAAATTCGATAATAAACTAAAGTATAAATTAGTAATAATTAATTACTATTCAGAGGTAGTAAATAAATAATATAGAGAGGTGCGCTATCACTTAACTTTCAGTATCCCTGCTTCATCTTAAATTTCTACTCAAGTAAAAGCTAAGTGATTAGATAATTTGTAGTTAATTTGAGCTTAATAAAATTGAAGATATACTATGTATACTTCATCATTTGATAAGAAAAAATATCAATTCACAGTATGTGGCGTATGAGTAATTGTTATTTTACTCAATTTAATATTTTTTTTAATTAACAAACGATATGAAATTATAGTTCTTAACGGATGCAAAATATATCATATTTCACCTCGTCTAAGATTTTCAGTGACAGCACGCCGAGTCAAAAGTCGACAATGACTTTTTATTTTTTTTTCACTCGAAATTATTGAGTGCGAACTCAAAAATTTTTTTGTTCTTTTGTTTGGAAATGGAATTTTTTGTTATTCCATATTTTTTCTGCATGATATCCATATCATCATCCATTTCAGAAAGTCATGTCGATAAAAAATGAGATATCTTCGGAAATATTTTGTGTTCGTTTGTACAACCAATATTGCCACAAGATCCTTATCTATGTAACAGATTCTTAAGTCAACATTCGAATATAACACCTTTTGTAACATTTGACAATATTTATTTTATATTGTATTGAATTTTGCGCAAATCCCTCTGTCAAAGAGAATTTTAAAAAATATATTAATTATTTGATTATTTTTATTTCTACATATCAAATCTTTTAAGTGAATTTTAATTACATTAGAAGAATTTATACATATATCCAGTAAATTAATAAAAGTTTTTTTAATTAATTTTTATATGTGCATAATTGTAATTACGCAACCGAGAAGAACAGATGTTGCATCACCGCAAAAGCAACAGAAATTCAAAGAAGACCGGAAGACTGCCTTCATTAAAATGATTACAATCACGAAGAAATGGAATGAATTAGCATAAAATGAATTTAGGTTTAGGCTTTGGAAGCTTAAAATTCATTTCGTTTCTGTAGAAATTGTTGACCTTATTTTATTAAACATCTCATTTTGTTCAGAAACGAATTAGAAACATCTAAATCAAATTTTTTTAAAAAAATAAAAAAAAATTTATTAGAATTTTTTTACAATTACATATTAAAAAAGGATATAAATACAAATACATTTTGAAAATGACTTTTTTTTTTTTTAACATTCTTTAACATAGATAAAATTCTGTAAAAAAAAAAAATAGCTATTTAAGTATGAAATCATGGTGATATAAATAAACAATAGTCGTCTTGGCAACATAATCATTTCAATTATTAACATATTTATTAAAGTAAAATCATCTTTGGTATCCTGAAAATCATTATTACGATGCAGTTGTTAATAGGTTTAAAATTTTATAGGCTAATAAAATGATTTTAGACAGGAGATTGATTAATTGTAATAATCAATTATTTATTACTTATCTTTCGTTACATTTCAATGTCGTGCATCTGCATTTTTATTATGTTTATGATTTACAGCTAAACCGCACTAGATTAAAATGAATAAATCACAATGTCGATAAAATTAAGAAGGTTAAAACACAATTATCTTAGGAACGAGAGACAATCCACGAATAGTATATTTTTTTTTATTGAGTAATTGTTGTAAAAATTTCGTTTTATCTTTAATATTCGATATTATTCAACATGGGTTCGCTAGAGTTGGATTCTGGCACGAAATAACAACAATAATTCTAAATTAACTATAATGACCTCTAGGAATGCATATCTCATTGTCATAATTATCGTCTTTGATAAGAACAGTTCGTCTGAACTCTTATTTTTGTTGAATTAGAAAACAGTCAACCATTTTAACAAATACATCCAATTTGATCATTGGCATCTTAACAATGTTGTCCATGAACACAATTTTTTATTTCCTTATTATGAATGAAAATTTCTGAAAATAATTTTGTATTATTTATCCAGTTTGGAACTATCTGATTTTCTAGAAACAGTTTCAGGTCTTAAAAAAAAAATGTTCGTTTTAAATATTAAGCTAGTGGGTGCTATAATGAACTTTTAAGACTTAATGTTTTTGTAAGTATGATTAAGTATTTATAATTATTAACTATACAAGAGTTAATATTGAAAAATAAAATTTTTCCTTCGTTTGTGCTGTTTAGAATCAAAACCAGTAGTGTGCATTTTTTTTTAATTTCACTAATAGAAAAAAAAAATTGATATTTTGACTAATAAAAAGTTTTTCACATTTTAAATTATCTTAAAGTTGAGAATATTCCGTTTTAATGCAAACATAAGCAGAAAATTGTTGCGTTTCTATTATGCCATAATAATGATGAGAAAATCTTCATTTTATATTTATTGCTCCCTTATATAATTTTTATGTGTTGGTTACAAATTATATAACATTTTTTTTTTTTTAACATATGCAAAAGGTTAAGTATGTTAATTTTTTGTAGTGAATTTATTTTATTCCATTACATATAATTTTATATCAAAAAGAGCATTTCCTTAAATTAATTTTTCGTTTAAAGTTGACATAACAACTTTTGATTCTAAACTGCTCAATTATTAATTAAACGAATTATAAATAATTAGCTCATTAAAAAATGAATATTTTATTACCTACGAAACCATAAATAATCTCCTTTAATTCTGTTGGTTTATTAATATACAAGGGACTTAAATGAAAAGTGCAGGTAGACTTCGGGGCACAGGTGTTTTTTTTTTCACGCGTGGTCAGCCTGGTCATTTCTCAAGGACTTCAAAGGTTGAGTTGATCAATTATTTCTTATTTAAATAGTTTCTGGACGTATTAAATCAATTAACTCACTTATAGATATTTTTCCTTGAGTTAATTCGTTTCCAGTAAATACGATTCTAGGATTTAATATTATTTAATTAATATTTAATTGATTCCGACGTATTATGGATGAGATTTGATGAATCAAATTTTTACGAAAACTTGTAAAGTAATAATAAGTTCAATTTACATTTATTTACGTTATAATGAAGATAGTTTAGATGAGATTTGAGGTTTTTTTTTTTTTTTTTTTTTTAAGGCGTATGTAGTTATTATTATTATTTTGATCTAGAATGTCGTTATTAGTCAAAGCTCTCATCGAAACGATTTAATAGACAATATTAAATGTAGATTAAACTGTTAGAGTGGCACTTATAACCTCTGCTTTGATCTTAATCCTAAAATAATAAGACATCACATTGCGTATAGTCTTATCAAACGCTGACCACAAACGAAGGCGTCTAGTGCAAACAAACCTTGATCTAAGCTGAATAGATTACTGGCTCCAGTCCAGGGCAGGTTTTATTTTAAATCGCTTTTAATATTCGTCCTGAATGTAGACACTTCCAGGAAAGCGCCATGCAAGTGTTTTTCACTAATTTTTAATTAATTTGTGACAGCTAGTCATGTGATCATGTTACATCTAGATAAAATAAGCCCTGACCTATGAATAATGGCTTCTCTTCTCAGTCCTATGCTAACCTCTTCAGTTCGGCTTATCTTACTTCTTTATCTTACTTAATTAATACTTATGTATTAATTAACATTAATCTTAAAATTCATATATTAAAAACACACGTTACATTTTCAAAATATTGTGTAAACTAATTCGTCGTTTGTTTTAATTTTGAGCAAAATTTATTTTTTATATTATATTCTTCAAGATAATTTGGAAACAAATTTTAATAAATTATTTTATTATTATTCTTATTTTCAATCTTTGGAGATATCTGTGGATAGTCAATTTTATTTTCATTTTATCCTTGTTTTATCACCCCCACTCACAGTTCATTTTGTGTTCAACTAGTTTGATTTTGAGAAAATAAAATATATTTATTGTAATATAGTTTTATTTTTTGCCGTGTGGGTTAAATTAGATCTTGAGAATATTTTTCTTTAAACATTCTTATTCTTAATTACTATTTTAAGATATTTAATGTTCAATATGACAAAAGAATTTTCCCTTAAAAGATTAATGAAACTACTAATATTATTTTATGTCTTTAGTGGTATAAATTAATTGTTTTCATTAGTAGTTATGTTAAGTTTTTTTTTTTTAATGTGATATATTTCTTCCTATGATGCCCGTTTATTTTTTATCTAAAACGTTTTGTTTCTTCCAAAGCTTAATATACTCTAGCTATAAGCATCCAATTGAATTTGGATGATGTTCCTAAATGATACTCAGTTCCTCTGGAAGTAACCATTTGCTCAGGTGTACCAGTTAGCATTTTATGGCCGAAGAACTTGTTTGTTCAAAAACTCTTTCTTAATCTTCTCTAGAAAAATAATTTGAGGAAGCGACCCTTTACAAAAGCTTTTTCCTTTTCTTTTCTTTTTTTTTTCACGTCTTATAAAAGGTTCCAAAGAGCATGGGCGGTATTTATCCACCAATTACCGAGAACTGGTCATGTTGACTCTCTGGAGAACAAATGTTGACTCGAGCCTGGATAGCTCCTATTGGCTTAATAATTAATATTCTCTTTCCAGCTTTCATCTCCACCCGCCATATCTTCTAGGCAGTCTTGTTTTGGAGTCATCGGTATAGTCATATTGGTGGTATTTCTTATCAATTATTGCTGATTTTCTCTCCACTTTAAAAAATAACATGTCCCGACCTACCTAAATACAGCCCTCATTAGGTCTCTAATAATATGTTTTTCCTTTTCTTAGTGTTATTAATTAATTTTCGTTAGGCAATGAACAGTTAAATGTTTTTTTACCTTTGCAAACAGAAAACTATCGTTAATCCTGATGGTTAAAATGAAAAAATAATTGCGCTCAATTATTACTCATGTAATAGTCAACACTTTGATTATTATGCAATTGAAATCCTAAAGGATGCCTTTTAATATTCATTAAAAACCTGTGAAATATGTAATAAAAAATATAAAATTTATAGCTAAAAATAAAAGCGAGTTTATAGATAAAAATATACTAATATAAGAAAGTATTGAAAATTAATTGAAACTTCATTGTTGTTTTTTTTTTTTTCAAAAACCAAAATGTATAAATAATTAAAACTGCCAATAAACTAAACAATTAAAAGCTTAATGTAACATAAATATTTTTTTATAATTATATAAAATATTTTTTGTTTATTTATGTTTTTCTTTGCTGACCGCACCATCTTATCCAATCTACGGTCAACTGTCTACACCTCATAATATAACACGCTTTCTAAACTAAAAAATAAAAATAATTAAATTTACAAGATTGACAGATATAAAACAATAAATAGATCAAACACAAAATAATTTAAACAAATAATAAAAAAAAAAAACAAGAAACAGAAGCAATTAGAATTTGAAATTATTTATATAAGAAAATTAATGTGCAAAATAAATAAAACACAAATGAATTAGTCAACAATTTGTTCTGCATTTAAATTTATTACAAAATGCATTTCTTAATTTGACTCTGTAAATACTAATTTTTTGTCATTTAAATATTTTTATAATTAGAGAACATACATATTTTTCTACATCAACAGACTTGGTTGGAGCATATTTATATGCAATTGAAATTATAGCATTTTATTAATTCTTCTCGTTGATACGAAAAATAAGTTTAAAAAATCCATACCTATTGTTATAATTTAATAAATATTAACTTTCGATATTAATCTGTAATGTCATCTATATTATTGATATTTAATTAATTATTTCATTTTTTAAAATCAAATATATAAATATATGCTTTTATAATCAAATATGCAAAATATAACTTAGTTAATTGCATCTGGATACACTGATTCCTTAAGATTTTTACGGTAAAAAAAAAAATATGCACGCAAACAGAAAATATAATAATAAATATGGGCCTTGGTAAAAGCGTACAACGCTATATTCACTCTGTCATAGAAAGGGAGATTGTATTTTTAAAAAGTGGAACAAAGCGTTAAAGTCTCCGACCTAGAGTTCTCTATGATCAATATATTCCTTCATTCTTTTTATTGACAATTGTGAGTTACTGTAGTGAGGGACACAAAAAAAGATGTCGACACCTAGTACAACTATACAATGCCGAGGCAGTAAATGTGCTTTCTATTGATGCAAAGGGACATCGACGTGACGAGAGGAGGTAGTTGCCCACACTCTCCCATTCAACTAATGTGTTTTGGATTCCAGATCCTCTCTATATTTTCCTTTTATATGAGGTCTAAGAATTGTCAGAAGTAAAAAAAAAAAACTTAATTTATGTTTCAACTACCATTTCTAAAGTTTAGTTAATGGCACTAACGTATGAGTATGTAAGATTGAACTTTTTTAGAAACCGCTTATATCATTAATATTATATCAATTACTGGTCACTATAATATTTAAAACTAATACAATAAACTATCATAGTTCAGTGTTCATTATTAATTAACCTATTACAATAAATCATAAATTAATTAATCAAAACTGAAAATTCAATTATAGGGAGGTATTAAGATTAAAAAATCCGTTCAAATTGTAACAATAATTAAACTTCGTATATTATTTTTATAATTATTTTATTTTATTTATTTGTTCATGCACATAGTGTGATTATGTTCATTTTCTTTATCCTTCTGTTTTTATATATTTTTATATACTCTTTTTTTTCATTCTTATTTTATTTTAGTATGAATGTGATCATTCATCACTATTACCTATTGCCCACAATAGTGAGGCAGATTGTAATACCTATCAATTAAATAAAGTTTAAAAAAAAAAAAAAAATTAAACTTCAAACTCTAGACTATAAACAAAGTCTTTTTTGTATATCAAGACAATTTAAACATAAAATATTTTAAAAGGGCGAAATGAGCCAAGAAATTTTATAATTGCCTTGTATAATCAAATACGGGATGTCATAAAATTCTATATAAATTGCTCTAACATGGGTTTAATGTATTTACTGCTTATAAACTTCACAACTGTTGTAAGTGCATTTAAAAGATTTTCGAGTAAGAAATTAATAAAAATTTAACCGATTTTATTTGATTTTTCCATTCTCTTTTACAATTGTACCATTGTAATTTTGTTTTATAGATTTAAAATTGATACATCAGTGAAGTTAATAACGGTGTGACATATTTAGTAAAAACAAGGAAGTTTTTAATTTATTTAAAGCATGTATAGAATTGATTTTTTTCTACTGTCCTCTTTGGTGAAAAATAATAAAATAAATTATGATTATAAACTTAAAAAAATTAATAAATGTTATGATAAAATATGAATGTTATAAAAATGTAGTGCAGAGTGTAATTTTTTTATAATATAATTAATTAGTTTAAGTAGGAAAAAAATAATTAAGTTTCAGTCATTTTAATTTGTATCCCAATTTAGTGCGACTTCAAAAATAATGTTTGTAATCACTTTTTCGTGAAAACGGCACTGAATTGACGGAATAAATATTTGGGATTTTTTTACTACCCATTTTTATTTATATATTTTATATAAAATTACTTATATTTCGATTTATATGTAAAATAAAATATTACACGGTGATCACTAAAAATATTTTTTACATAATAAAGAGAAAAACATTATTTTTATTATACGATTTTGATCTTTAGGCAAGAATAATTTTTTTAAATATTTTAGTAGGTCATATAATGAAACAAATCTATTTTTTTTTTTTTAACGTCGGTGTTTATTAACTCAATTATCGAAGGAGGCCGTTAATGCTATAGTCTAAGCCTATTGTTCGAAAGAAGACTAGACTATCTGGAAGCTGGAAAGAGATAATGAGCCGAGGGAAGGCTGGCAAATTGGACCGAGCGGGAATGGACACATGTGGTGCTGCAGTAAAAGCGGACAATAAAAGACAACTCTCATGAACAGGCTCGCCACCCATTGGGCCGCCAAAGAGGATCTATACCGCTCCTAAATGCCCTGTCTATAAGAATTATTAAAGGCACTTTCAAATTAATCCACCCCTGACTGATGGCATAAAAAGCTATTAACACAAGCAACGCCCGTGATCAATGGCCAGCTCATTGGAATAATTTAATGATGTTGTGATATATTGTTCTCTCGCCCACGCCACTTCTCCTCTCTCAATCCACTCATTTCTCCCTCTCAATTATCCCGCTCACGATTAACTCCCTTTGTCAGGAATCGAAACTTTTATCGCGGAATCGTTTGACTTCGCGAAGAGTGCGGTAGTTCTTGAGCTCTACATCGGTATCGACCAGACCAGTACTAAAGTCAAGTTGTGAAATATAAGATGCAGAATCATACAAAACGAAAATAAAATAAAAACATATATATATATATATATAATTTGTTCAACTTCTTGAGACTGGTATTTATTGTTTAAATAAATTAATTTCTATCCAGCATAAGTTTCAACACTCTTAATTAATTCTTTAACAGTCCAACGTTTCGGCCAATTCGGCTATTCTCAAGGACAATATAACAAATAATAGCTTTTATAAACACCCAATAAAATAGTGGGGAATCATATTAATTTATTAATAAGCTTGCCTTAGCAAATCCCTATTTAGTCACAATTTCATTAATTTTTAAAATTTTTAATTATAGATCAACTTAGCACTATCACTTTCTTATCAACAAACTATTTTTAACCTTCCATACACGCAGGCCTGACTTATAATTGATTTATTTAAAATATATTTTGGTCTAAATTTTTATTTCTTCTATTTTTAAAATTCATATCAATGTTGATAGTAAATTTTAAAATAATATTTACCAATATTTTTCATAAATTAATTTTTCTTAAAATCTCTGCATAGTGTTGGTTAAAAGTCTGTTTTAAAATTCACTTTGTATAATTAATGTTCTCTGATATGTAAATAGACTCAATTATTTTTCTTTTTGAACATATTATTTTCTTTATGTAAAATTATTGTAAAAAAAAAAGAAAAAGTTGTATACATAAATAAAGAAGGGGATTTAAATTAATCTAGTTCTAGTAAAAGAAAAAAAAACTTCTTATTCAAATTTTCGTAATTTTTGGAACATGTCATAAACAATTCCAATTAACTTCAGTTTAATTCCTTTCATAATTGGTATTTTTTTTTTACTTTTCATTCATTAACAACTAATTGTTCAAATGATTGAAAATGACAATTATTTATCTTTTTGTAATAAAGAAGAAAAGTTGCTGTTACTGGTTAGTTAGGTCGCAGTAAAAAGTATATTTTATGGATTCGATGTTTGAATATATTTTTTTCTTATTTATCGATGTGTATATAGATATAGATTGTAGAGTATAGATAAAGGTTAGAGCGAAAGAGCCTGGCTAGATGGAAATAACTACGGGATACGAACGCGTGATCGATAGGATACATCACTCAAGGCCCAGACCTCAAATTCGAATAAATTTATTCACCTCAAGGCGAGATGAGTAGGCCTTAGTGATAGGTAATTGCAGCAACGTAGAATGGTTCAAGTAATGGCTGTAATATATCCACTCTTGATCCTACAATCTACTTTTGTTTTTATTGTTATTTTAATAATTAATGAACAAAACTATATAGAAGTTTTGGTATATTAATGTTACAATTTATAAATGTATACAAGTATGCACAGATTGTCCCAATATATATGTTAATCCCCTCCCTACTACGATATTCTACAATTTTTGGAATTATGAGTGGATTTAATTTGAGAGAGGGAGAGAGAGAGAGAGATTATATGCAATCCATTGTTTGAGGTTTTCGACGATTCTTGTACAAATAGTGCGAAAAATCAAACAAACGTGAAATACATAATAAAAGTCGGAAACCTTAGAAAATACTTTTGCGTTTTTTTGCGCTTTACGCCTTGTGGAAGTCGCCGGCTTGTTATCGTTTTAAAATTAGTATCTTTCCTTTAAAATTCGATTGGAAATCCCTGAGTAAAGTGTACTAGAAAAGAACTGGCAGAGGCCAATTAATTTAACTTCTATATAATAATATAATATTAATAAGGGTGAATAAATCAAAATCTTGTAAAAAATATAAAAAGTAATTGTACTTTCTCTATACAATCGGCCTTCAAATGAATCATACAAACCCAAACCCAAGCCATCTGGTGTGGTTCATTTTGTTGTGAAGTCTGAAATCTTAGTGACTTTCATTTCAGTCTGGCTCAACAGACTGAGCTGATTTGGTTAAGCTTTATTTCTTATAATGTCTTTTTAAATCTATTCATTTTATGTATCATTTATTTATTTAGTATAGTATTTTCTAATAATAAAATATTTAAAATATATAATATAATGAAAAAAATATATATATATTTAAAAATAACTGATGAATTAGCGAACTATTTGAGGTGACTTCAGATTTTATTCTATAGTTTAGTCCTAAATTGTACTTCCGTTTTAATTAATTTAATTTAATTAAGCATTAAGAAAAAAAGAGCCGACTGGAAATCTAGGTTTTTTTTTTTTTTTAAACATGATCTTAAAAAATATTCGGTAAGTAGAGGAATCTAATGACACAAGGTTGGACACCTTTTGACGAGGTCTATTTCCTTCCCAAACAAGTTGTATAATTAGAAACCACCGGGACGGAAACAAACTGTCTATTCCGAAGGTCTTTGAACTGGATTTATACAAACAAAAGAAATCAATATTATCCTACTAATAAAACATTAATGATGTACATAAACATAATAAAATATTAATTTATAAAAATCCTTTGGTAAAATTACGAAATGCTTGCAGATTATCTTGACAAATCTTTCATTCAATATTCTTTTTTCTTAGTTCAACTTCAGTTATACAATTAAAAAAATATGAAAAAGTAAACGTAATTCCATATTCTTATCCAAGATTACTTTTTATAATTTTGATTTGTCTAATAAAAAAATAATATAAACAAATAAAATAAACTTTTGTTGAGGAGAATACTCTATCAATTAATACGTTTCATGGTTCAAATTATACAGTCATATTCCAAGAATGTTTTCAAATTATTTAAGCTCAAAATAATGATAAAATGACCGTACTGAATATGTTTAGTCTCCCCGTTTCAAAATAAATAACTCGTTTTTGTCCCAACTGGTCAATTTTCATGTCTTGCACTATTTAAGGAGACTATGAATTTTTATTATTTATATAAACATTTATTTTCCCGTAGTGGTTTTAAAAGATTTGAGTTCAAGATATTAATTATTACATATTATATTATACAAAAATATATTCAAGTTCTTCATAACGAGTCATGGCTTGTGTACTCCAACCCTGTTGAGTGGAAAATATCAGCAAAGATCAAATGATATGAATACATTTTTAAATTCTACTTTATTAATTTTTATATTCATTCATGATTAATTTTATTAATGTAATATAAATTATATTTTGTATTATGTATTATACTTATATATTTGTTTTGTTTTTTCCAGGTAAGAACTGCTTTTTGAAGATATTTACTCCTAAGATAAGTGATTTTATTAATCATTGCTATACAATTTTTATATCAGACTTTAACATTTTATTGCATGTTTTAAATTTTTTATTTAGTTATGAAAAACAA
>NW_027115109.1:533300-543349 GCF_000696795.3 Halyomorpha halys
TGTTTTGCTATAGAATGTGGATTAAGAAATTCTAAAGGATATCCAATAAATTAATATGGATAATGAGAAATTTTACATTAAATAAATGATTCCAAACTCCAATGAGAACTTCATTAAGCTTTTAATAAATTCATCCTCAATGAAGATTATTTAAAATTTATCATGATTAAGATGTACATGCTATATTTTTTTATTTTATTTTTTTCATTCAGATTAGTTTGTCTTCAGATACATTACATATTAATTTATTTCTAGTTTACTTTTTTCTGTTGTGTTTCTTCTTGTTTCAGGCAATTTTCTTTATTTTTTGTTGTCTTACAAAACCTTTATACTGCCGTATTTCGTTTTACTGTTCAGTTGCCTTTCATTAATTTTTTATTTACAATCTCTAAAAATAAAAATACTATGTAATTAATAAGTTAAAGAAATGCTCATAAAAACATCCGCCCTTGTTATGCTTACGTTTGACTTCAGTACTTGTTAAGTACATTTACGATTCATTTTAATCTGTTTACATTATTTTAATAAATAAGTAGCATAAAAAAAAGATCGTAAACGTATCATTTTTAAAACAATATGTTTTTAACATTATTAAATTATATATGAATAAATATTAATCGATTAAAACAACTAAAAATTACAAATTCGCTCATAATCAGTTTTTATTTTGCTTAATTGTAGTTATAAATTTTATTTTCCAAAATTTCATAATTTTTTCTTCTTCAGATTACTACTTAGGATTTAGGGCACACCCAGTCTCTATAACTTTTTTTATGAGTTTGAGCTCTTCATTGGATCGGAATAAAAATATGGCAGTTACTTATCGTTACTGACCACACGTTACTTTCATGTATACCTTACGACCACAATTTATTTCTTTATTTCTCTCATAAATTATTATTATTTACTAAAAATTATATACACATGAATACGTATTAAGATTGGAAATCCATGAACTTTCTTAAACTAATATTAATAAAATGACACTACTGTTTAGTCGATTATAAGAAAAAACATGCAATGACATTTCAGGGCTATATATTTACTATAAATTCGATGCATCGATCCCTTGGGTCAAAACTATATTTCACTAATTCGTAGCATAATCTAAAATTTCCCAACAATCTTGACCGAATTTCTTAACTCACCTCGAGTCCTGGGGTAAACCTATGAAATCTTCTATTCCTAATTTTGGAAAATTTACCAAGTTTATGTTTTATTACAATTTTTAATAGCAGCAAAGTCTCCTACTTTTCAGGTTTTCAAATTATTTTGCTTGATCGTAACGACGTTCCTGAAAGAATTTCAATGTTACTCTTGCTAATTAAATCTTTCAATGCTTATCTGTGTGAAGTTCGGTTTTGTTTAATGGCACAAAACCTCGCAGGTCAACTATACCATCTCCTTATGTCTAAATTTATTTTTTCTATATTCGATGTTATATTTGTGGCGGTAAATTTTGTAATTTTAAAAATTGAAATACTGATTCTATAGTTATATCAACATTCTTGATATATCCGGATTTATTTAAAACTATTAAGGTACATGGTAAAATATGGTTCTTCCTGAAAAATATGTTTAATTGTAATATTGTTATTACAATACTAACATTTTGAAGACGTTTGTTTTATGATAAGATGTTTGTGGAAGATTTTGATGGTTGAAATTTTCAGTGAAGTTATGAGAAACTTCTTATGGATAACACTGTAGCAACATTTTAGGGGTGGAAAAAAACAAATACGAAATAGTAAAACTAGGGAAAACATAATTTATTAGTAGGGTCGAAAGATATTATTTTATTATGTTTTTTAAAAATATCTTTTTAATTTTTATTTTTTTCATCTTTTATTTAATAAGATTATTATAAATGGTGCGGTACAATTTTCACTTACCACCCTAAAAGCCGAATATTTACAATTCTTTTTTTCTATAAAATTCGTATTTTAGGGTTTCTCAAGGTTAGAAAAACGGATCTAGCTACTTTACTTTAGCTAATTTACAGATTTTCTAATTATTCCCTATTCCCTCAAATAAACCCCCTCCCCCTTCCCAAGAGATACCTTCCTTGCCGTCTCCATGACGACGTACTTACAGCCCATCCTCCATGGACCTCAAGGAGTACGTCAACCACACCTGTTGAGAAACGCAAGGCTGTGTCATACGCCGGTTTTCTTTTTTTAAATCTCTTCCGTAAAGGGACCTTTAAAAAATTACACTCACTGATTTCGAATAATAATCTATAGTTGAATAAAAAAAAAAAAAAAAAAGATTATTAAAAAAGGCAAGTGTAAACATTTTAAATCACAGTAACGAGGATATTGTGGACTACTTTGAATACAATTAATAAGTCTATTAAGGGGAATTCGGTTCATTAAAAAGCCGTCAGGGAACAATAGAACAGGGAGTGTACATACTTTATGTATAATATCCTGTCTACATAATTCTCCTTTTCACATAACTTAGGCCCCGAAGAGCTCTCTCAGTTCCGTTCTGTCGATGGAAATAACAGCAAAAGAACAACAACAAAAGTATAAGGCATTGACAATTAATCAAAAAGGCATCGCTGAGATGGAAATCAAACGGTGGATGGGGGGGGGGGAATTGTATTTTATTTTTTGGTTGGCCTGAGCAGAGAGGTGTGGGCAGGGCCGATTAAAGCGCACCTCATTAGACAAGTGACATTTCTCAGGTCGCCCACGCCTTGGGCTTATTTATATTCAAGCTCTCTATACCCTTTCACCTTATTATTTGATGACCATGAATTATTACCAGGCGGAGCGAGCAATTGAGTATGCTATTAAATTTAAAGTATTAAAAATACAGGGATAGTATAATTTGCGAGTATTCCCGGGATATCACGAGGGTACAGCAAGTACCTTTGCGACAAGACAAAACCACAACTTCGTCTATATCAAAACATATCTTCATTGTTTTGTTATTGACAACTCCGTTGACATTCATTTTAAAAAGTAATCTCACTATGTACCCATTAAAAAGTATTTTTCGTGCGGTTAATGATGAGAAAACGTCCATCTTCAGGATACAAAACTTTTACCAAGAATGAAGGTATGTTCAAACGGCCACGAAATGAATCTTACAAACGAAGTTCTGGAAAAGTAAACAGAATAAAGACTAAAACACGGTTTGCTGATTCCTAAATAAATTTAGAAACTGCAGTTATTTTAATCATTTGGAAATGTCTCAACCCGTAACGATTGATTGGAATAAGTGTGTATATGGAACATTGAAAAAATCAAACTTGTATTAGGGGAGTTTCCAAAATTTGTGGAAATAGAAATAATTTTTTTATTTATTTATTGATATTTACAACTGTATAAAAAATACAAGTAAATTTGATCATAATGACATAATGATATGATACAGGATGTAGAGAAACTACCCAGTAGTAGAACTCTAAAAACAGTTTACAATATAAGGCCACGAGGCCATCTTCATTTCAGGCGCCTCGGAGGATTGCCAGGAACGGAAGAGGAAGCAAGGTTAGAAACTAGTGGGTTTGGGTGGTTAGGGAGTTTATTATGGAAGGAATAATATCGGGTTCGGGCTAGATAGGTTACATTGACGAAAGTTAATTTGCGAAAAGTAAGTTAAGTACTCGTATAACATAGGACATTAGGTATTCGATAGGATTTGCCAAAAAACCGATGAATATATTTTGGAACTGGTTAAGGACATTTTCAGAAGTAATCGAAAGAATCCATCCATTTAGAGTAGTGTTATCAGATTCATGGAAAGGATACATGAATTTATACAGAATGGGCTACAAACATCACTGCATAAATATTACTTTTTTGATCAAAAAATATTAGTGAATACGTGAAAAATCGAAAGATCATGGGGAAATAAAACAAGAAGAGGAACAATCCCATAATCCCGCATTCAAATCTCGTAATTTTGAAAAAAAAAATCCATTTGTTCTTTTTGTAAATCTACTTGCTTAAATTCATTTGATGTGGAAAATAAAATGTTAAAAACGAGTGACGACGGTTTCCTTTGGGTGATTTAGCATAATAATTGGAGACTATAATTCTGTAGCTGACGAATAAGCAATCTAAGATACTGTAATAGGATAGAAAATTCTGCACAATCATTTAAGTTATTATAAAAAAGATTTGTCAACTTCGCAGAGTATAGTCTAATCTTAGTACCTGCGTTTGGCATCTTAAATTATAATGTGAATTAGTATGAATCAATAAATTAGTAGAAATAATCATTGTACCTAATCATTGTAAAATCAATATTTTTTTCTATTTTACAAAAAAAAAAAATTAATAGTATAAATGAAGTGAGTACATTATTTTTTTTTTAAATAAAAAAAGAAGAATCCGTGTTGTAATTTGAGTTTCTCAACCAAGAAGACGAAAATGGTTACCATTGTGATAAAGCCTGAAGAAATGAATTCTTAATCATGCCTACAGATCCTTACGAGGAATTGAATTTGAAACGATTTTATAGCTTTGGTCGGTTAGGTTTTCCCCGCAACTTGCACCCAAATCCTGAAAAATTGTTGCCGATTTTTGATAATTTACGACTTCAGGAAGCACCGGATTAAAAAAAGTTCTCAATATGAATTCATTTTAATTGCTATAAGAATATAATAAAACAAAAACAAGAAGTTAGGTGCACTGGAGAAATTAAAAAAAAAAACCCACAATAGTCAGTCCAAAAATTTCACTGTTTATTAGAGGATTACTGTGACATCCTGTTCATAAATTCATGTATATAAGAAAGAGCCTTGTTTATCTGGAATTCTTTAGCCATGTCTATTCCGGATAACGCGAAATTCAAGATTCAAGTAAGCATATGTATGTAATTTAAATAGTTATAAAATTTTATTTATATTTGGACTTACTGAGTTGAGCTATGGGGTTCCACTTAACTATCGAATACCTCTCGTATCCAATCCTTACAATTCAAAACCCTTAATGATTCATCAATAAAGAAACCCAATGTCCATATGTTGCTGATTTAGCCAGAACCAGATACCTATCCTTCCATGATGAACCCCTTTACCACCTAAACTCATTTGTTTCTAACCTTGCTTCTCCTTCATTGCCTGATATTCCTCTAAGGCATCTAAAAAAGAAGATGGCCTCGCGATCTTCTACTCTAGAGATGTTATTGGAGTTCTATTAGTGGATAGATTCTCTACAAAACTATATGGAATCTTAATAAAAACTAGCATTTATCACAAAATCACTCGCAAATCACATTTACTTCTTATATATAGTTAAATTTAAACTGTATATTACTGATTGTATAATGCATTGTCATAATTATAAAAATGGCGTTTTGAATAATATGGATTTCCTAAAAATAGGATTCTACTGTACTTGGTCTAAAGAGAAATATTGTATTTTTTTTATATAATTAGATTTAGCATAAACAAACAAATCCACATGCATTACAACAATTAAATTAACATACCACAATTTTTTTAAATTTAAAAACAATTAAACCTTAAATAAACATATCTTCAAATATCACATTTAACTGTTCTCCTTAATAATAATAATTATATTCACAATAATCATATTACTGTCAATTATATAATAAATTAAATAAAAGTTTACCTATAATAATAAATAAGGAGATCTAAAAACATGTACATTCTTGAAACAAGTTTATACTTACAAAATTCATAACAAATAAATTACAAACTATGCCAATTACCTCCTACCTGTATTCCACAAAATATGACAAAACTATTGACAATATTTATTTAAAAATATATTACATCACTACACTATATTAAATTTATTTCAATAAAACAATACTGATGTATAACATTAGATTACTAAATGATTAAAAATATTTATGTAATGTGTTTCTTTAAATTAATAGCGTTATCAATGTGTGATATGTATTGTGTCTGTTATTTTTCTTTTTTTCTTTTTTTTTTTTTTTGTGTGATTGACTACGTCCAAGATTTTTGGATTTTTAAAATCAAATTCATTTTTAGATTGTATACTATGTTCGATATTTTTATGTTGGTCAACTCTAGTTTTTAATTTTTTGGAAGTTTCTCAATATATAATTAGTTTTTTTTTTTTTTAATATTTTCTATTTCCACAATCTAAATTAACTATACCAATAATAGAGAAGATTGTTTTCCATAGCAATTTTAATTCGCTATATTCCTTGCTGAGGAGCCTTTGTAAGACGGACCCCCCACCTGCTGGCTTGGCAGGCGGAACATTTGGAGGACACCTTCGTGTCAAAAGAAATTGAAGTAGGTGAGGAGACGAAATTGTCGGAGCTATCTCTCGGTTACAGGTACCTCAATCAGCCAATATCAAAATAATACTTCCGCTCAGAGAGACTAACTATACATCATTACTAATAATGACTGCTACTGCACGCAATAGATCTCCAGGATTCCAGTCGGCCGCGAGACGAACCTTCTCCAGAACAAAAACTTTACCGTCCAATCCGCACGACATCCTTAATTTTCCAATCATAAGTAATCTCGTATGATATTTTTTTCGAAAATTAGACCGAATAAGGTGATTGAAAAAGTTCGAGACATGTTATTTTGCATTCTTGACAATTTTTTCCTCGTATTTTTATTTTGTTTCTTTTTTTTTTTCCGAATCCATCTTATAGTAAACTTTCTTACATTTAAGTTTTTAGCCCGAACTTCTACTTTAAACAATAAAAAGTATATTAAAAGTATGTATTTAGTTAAGCATTCATTATTAAATACAGAGTAGTTATTCAACTATAGTCATTGAAATATGAATTATTTATTTCACACTAATCAACAAAAGAATAAGGTACTGTAGTTATTAGTTCTAAAAACAAAAAGGATATTTTGTTGTTGTTGATTGTTGCTTAAAGGCGTAAAACCCTCTGGTCATCAACGCCTATGGGATGATAAAAGTAAAAAAAAAATAATAATAAAATAAATAAATAAAAAAAAAAAATTGAAAAATAATTTTAAAAAAAAATAAAATAAAATAAAAAACATAAAAATCGAAGAGGAGTTATAATTTATGAAGATGGCGATGTGCTTTTAAAAATTCAAATACTCGTGTAATTTTAGCTTCCTCATCTGCGAGAGTTTCGGATAAATTTGGGGTCAGTCCTATCCTGTTTATTGTTGGCAAATAGTGAGTACACTCTTCGAAAATATGTCTAATCGTAAGAATGGACTGACAATATTTGCACGTTGGAGGTGGCAGTTTTCTGATCAGGTGAGAGTGCGTGAGGAGAGTACCTACGACGTATGCATATTAGAAGATCGTTGACTTTGATAAAATATTCCAGAAAATTTTTAACCAGATTTATACTGTTTTATGTAGTCACAAAACGTTTTAGCTGATCGATGAAAGCCTTCATATTTACAAAAATATTTTTAAAAAATAAATAATTAAGTAAACAAATAAAATAACTACTAATGACGTTAAGGGCGTTAATAAACTTTTTTCGAAAGCATTGAAGGATCAGGTACCTTTATAGAGGCTGAGTGTGCTATAACAGTATCTCCTGACACCAGAGTTTATCAACGGCATATAAAAAGGATAAATAAATAATTATCTGCCACAACTGACTCGAACCCATACTTAGGGAGTCCATTGTCTTAACCATTAGATATTTTTAAACAATTATATAACTGTATATTAGATATTACTTTTTTTTCGGAGGTGTGGACTTGTGTGTTGTAACATATCTCCTCTCGTTCCTAAAAGTGAATTTCTATTAGAAGATGAAAATACATCAGCTAATTATTAAAAGTAATGGGGGTTATATTTTGAGTATTTCTTGACAAAAAAAAATTAAGAACTAAATTTGCAATAACAAGGAAATTTTCATTTTCATTAAAATAAATAAATTAGAACGGGATCGTGGCCAAGAACAAAAAAAATATATTTATATTTCAACTATTTACGAATGGATAACTTTTCGACCCACTCTGTAGGTCATCATCATGGCTAAAATAAAAAAATTGAGAGTAGTTAAAGCTGATCTAAGAGTATAAAACATATATTAAAATATATTCATATAAATAAACATATTACACAAATAAAAAATGGCAAATAATCATAAAACTCATGATAATATATCTTTAAATTGCTTTCTATTTTTTATTTATGTTTGTTTGTTTATATTAAATTTTTATCCCTTTACCTTTGTATTAATAAACAGTTAATTTGTTTTTCTTTTTTGACCGCAGTCCTGACCATCTGCTAATTCGCACACGTCAATAATAATATATTCAATTACTCCAATACATGCAATTAGAAGCGGGTAGCTCAGTGGTAAGGCACTGTGCCACAACTCGAAGGACCCGGATTCGAATCCGGCTGTGGCAGACAATTATTTAAGGGATTCCACACCGTGGTTTCGGGATTCCACCTGGGTCCACCAAGACTCATGGAATTTTTTTAATTGAGGAAATATATCATTATAACATACTTACCAACACAGGATAAAAATGAGAATAAATAAAAACTCGGACCTTATTTAATAAAATGCTATGTGTTAACAATACCTGGAAGGGTTAAACAAGAAAATTAAATAATTTTATAGATCGGAAGAGAAACAGAACATTTATCTGTTGGATCATGATTAGACCATTAAGGAACCGGACGGATCGGTTTGAATATTTTAAATGATCCAATCAGTAATGGCATTTGTGTGCCTTGTCCGCTTTCAGCTCTTCGATATGCCAATATCCAATAAAAGAACGCTTCAAGCTTCAATTGAAGAAGGAAGAGATATATAGCCTCATTAACTCCAGGCACAGTTACGTATCTTAAGTCGATTTAAGGCTAGTCTCCTATAATCGATTTTAAAACATCGTCGATTGAGTAAGCTCGTGATCCAACGGGTCTCTTCATTCATTACTGTCAATGATGGGACCTTTACCGTCCAATCTCGGAACAAACCTATCTCCGCTTGAAAATATTATTGCTTTGGAACCTTTGATCTTTGACGGCCTAGTCGTGAAAAGAAATTGGTGCGTGAACTTCAAAGTCTTTTATAGAATAGTGGCGTTTGGTCTTATCTATATAACACTATCTGGATATAAGGGTATATATATTTTCTTTCAGTGTGAATTAAAACATTATTAATTGTGAGAAAAATCAAGATAAAATCTTAGGAAATTAACTTAAATTTTTTTTAATTTCAAGAAAATTATTCATTCTTCGGTAAATTAAAGAAAACAATTTCTGATGAATTGCTATTATATACCAGCCGAAAAAAAATGTATATATTTTTTCTTCTTTTTGAAAATTAGGGCTCTCTAAGAATATTAAAAAAAATTATTTATAATAAAATTTATTTATTGATAAGTGCAACATTCTGCCTAAACTTAGGAAATAATAGTGATGAATATATAGTGCTGTCGAAGAGAAGTTAAATTTCAAATCATGGGAACTTCCTGCAACAGCACAGTATAAATTTGGAGGTAAAATTTACATTTTTAAGGATAAATTTAAAAATAAAAAACCAGAAAGTAAAAGAACATGTATTGAACATATAATTAGAATCATTTGTAGAGATATATACGTATATTTTTTAATTTTTTTTTATCTCTAAAATTTTTGTAGATCACTAAAAATAGGTTCTTAAATCAAATATTTTTTTACTTTCACCTACCTATGAATGAAATATATGTTATGTCGAAGCATTGAGTACATGAAAAATTTCTAATCCTTGTTATCTATGGAAATGCACGTTTAAAGGTCCCTTGACTCTCCAGATTAGTAAGTATCACAAAATGGTTTGTTAAGTTTGTTGTTGTAAAGTAATAAAGAGTGACGAAAAACGCAATTGGTGGGATCTTATGCATTACGGTTGTTCTGTTCCGCCTGTCTGATAAATGTTTTTACGTTTCCTTAGTACGCACATTGGTTCACTTTCACTTTCAGCATATATTTCAGGAACATTCTACCAACAGTTTATAAATTATCTTTATATAAATAAATTATTTTGGACTTATTGAAATACTATATTTAAAGTATAAATTGTCATATGTTAAACAGGTTATTTAGTTTGTCTAGTCTGAGTTTTTTTTTTTT
>NW_027115109.1:545879-571826 GCF_000696795.3 Halyomorpha halys
GAACATATTTAAAAATGAAATTGAATTTTTGAACATATTTAACTTTATTTTATTCGATACCAGCCAATAGTTACTATTAAAATACTCAAGACATATATATTATTGTCGGGTCGATTTGACTAATATAATCAGACTAAATTGACTCGGTCAGAGAAGGTTTCTGAATCTGTCACCTCAGAAATAACGCCGTTCAGAAAGGATTCATTCGGCTGACGAAGAGGTTTAATTACATAGCCGACGAACTGCGATGGATTGCTCAAAACCGCTTATATCCGTCATTCCGGAAACTCACCTGTCAAGTTATTGTCACGCATCAACAAAGGAAGTAAGGGCGGAGTTTTATCGCAAAGAAATCGAAGCATAAGTCAATTAAAAGTTGGTTAAGTCCGAGGACACCTCAAGTGTAAATCATGAATACAAAGTCGATAAGCTCAGGAGAAAGCCAACGGAGAGATTTGTTATATTGGGAATACGTGACTGGGGCCAGAGCGGGTTCGACAAAGACTAGTCGTATTTCGTTACGGGCAATAGATCGTCAAGGCGTTTCCGCTTACATGTACCAGGAGCTTAGAGAGCATTTTCATATTTCTGAATAGGCCCTCTTCGCCGAGGATACGTGACACAGAGTAAAATGGCCGCTTGCTGGTTTTTGCCTACTGTCTTTAATTGATGGCAGACGTCTGTCCTCAGCCTGCCAACTGCTAGATTTGCTTACTCAGCCCTCAAGCAGCAACAGCAGCTTCCTTCCAATATCTTCCTACTCGAATGTAATTTATAAATGTTGAGAAGAGGATATTTTGATAAGGAAGAGGAATAGAAACATTCTACAAATAACATTTACAAATGTTACGTAAAGGAAAGCTATAAGAGATTTTTTTTCTCATTGGTACCCTTCACGATCTAAAAAAAATTCACCACTCACTTCTTGGACTATAAAAAATTCGCGGTACCCCTTGTCGTGCGAATCGAATCTACAATGTAGATGAAGAAAAAAAAGTAAAAAAAAAAAAAATGCTGTAATAAAAATAATATTCTTTATTTATCCTGTGACTGATCCCTTTAGAGTTATATTACAGGCACCAGAATTACGCTTTAGAGCCTTAGAGTAAAATACAAAATTTTCAAAATAAAAATTAAATTATAAACCGTCATAAGTATGATTATAATTATGAATTTTACAACATAAAAAATATACAATAATAATTAAAAGAATAGAACAAATAGAATAAAACTATACATCATATTATAAATCATAAGCTGATTAACTCCTAATGAAATAAGGAAAAACTAGATAAAAAATGAAAAAGAATCAAATACAAGTAAAGTACAATTACTGTTATTATACATATTTACAAGTTTTAACAAAAATCCGAATTATCAAATACAGAAGATAAATAAACCAATATAAAAGGTAATGAAAGAAAAAAAATTCTAATAAAACGAAATAAATTATAATATTAATATCATAATATATATATAGCTTGATAATTATTAAGAAAATTCTAATAATATTTCTCTTTATTTTATTATTATTATTTTTTTTTTTATGAGTTGTAATAAGAAAAGCATAGATATCAATAATAAAGCAATGTCTTGACACGTGTCAAGATGTTCTTCCTTCAAGCCATAGCTATCTTACATTAATCAACTGATCTTTCAATCGATGACAAGATGATCGTTAGGACTCGGCGAAGCTACTATCACAATCGATGATTAGTTTACAGAATAATTTGATTAAATACTTTATGTAAATTATTTGATTACATATTTTATGTCGAACAGAGCTATGTTGTTACTAGATTTTTTAAACAACTTTTTAAGTTGTTTCAATTTTATTTTAAAAATAAAAAAAAAACATTTGTATTGAATATATTCCTTTATGAATAAAAAAATTAATTATTTGTTCAGTTAATTAATTTTTTTTCTTGAGACTTGTTAGTTTTTAATTATTTTAAATCGGTATTTCAGATCATTATGTATATATTTTAGAATTTTATTGTTTAATATTACAATCTGTCATATATTTATAGACAATCGTAATATGGATCATAGAGCACATTCACATCATACTATTTAAATATATATGTAAATAAAATAAAAATGAAACAAAATTAAACTTAAAGTAAATTAACTTCTTTAACATAATCATTTCTATTTAAAAATAAATAATTAAGTATCAGATCCACTCATAACTAGTCATTTATTATAAATTGACATTGTTTAACATTCTCATTGTCTTTTTTTTACAATTTCCTTTTAAATTTAAAGATTAATACAACTCTTTACAATTAACTGGATATAAGTAGTGACACTACAATATAAACTTAAACTAAAAAAATTCAGTAAATTTCAAGAATTTTAGAAATTCTAAATCCACTAACATTTTTATTTACTATTAATTTAAATTAAAATTTTTGGACATGATTAGTAATAAAAAAAAGATAAACCATATTGGAAGTTATTCATATCTATCAATTTTTATATATTTTTTATATTAGTATTATTGGAAAATATTTTGTATGCTATCGTAAATTTTAGCTTTATATTGAGTTTAAGATCATTGGAATTGGAATCATTGGAACAGCTCTGCTTCATTCCGAAAAATCCCAACAGGATTTCATAATGATAATTGTTCCCTGTCACATTTAGTGTGGAGTGGTCAGAGTGGACTTATTATTCATCTGATCTTTTCTATTTTCATTTACTGGTAATTGAGAAAATTAATACTTTCCATGGATTTTGGAAGCGTTAATTAATACAACGATGACGAAGTTTAGCCAGACTGTACAGAAAAAATATAAAGTATCTCTAAAACTCAGAGAATCTTTTATATTTACATTGGTCCCGATGGACCTAGCCATTTCGATAATAGGAGATGCCTGGGCCTGAGGTACGGGGCAGAGGTAGGATTGATTGATTAGATCGAAACAAAAAGTGAGTAGGGGTGAATGCCTTAGCCTCAGAGAAACTGGTCCCGGTTAATGCGAACCGATTACAAGAACCTTCTCACACGCAAATATTTCTTCAATATCCCAGTGACAAATAACAATTCGAGAATGCTGAAACGCGTCCAAATATCATCCGTTTTTCCGTTTCTATACGGAAAGAAAAAAAAGTGGAAATCACGTGGTAAATCTTCAAAAAGTAGCAGCTCCTTGTATGTAATTTGTGTGATTTATAATCAAAACTTTTAAGATAAATTTTGAAATCGTTGTTAGGAAAACTTTTTTTTTTGGTTTTTTGAACACTACTAAAACCTTCTGCATGCTTAATGCCACAGAACCAAACTTATTCAGAACCGTATGTACTGCATGACGTCATATAAAGAACTATTAGTACCACAAAGGTTATAATAATATATCATTAGTTAATGTATATTTAAAAAATAATTTTTCTTGATAAACGTTACCAATGATACCATTACGTTTTATTTATTTAATTTTTTTCATGCCCCTGATGGTTCTTTTCGAGCTACGAGCAATCGTCAATTGTAACGGTTATTTTGGAAGAACTTGATCAGTAAAAAAAACCGTTATTTTAGGAAAATTATCTCCAGCTTCCCGTTTTGTTTGCCCTTTTTTTTGCTCTTCACCGCAAGATGCTTCTTCCCCTTTCCTCCTTCTCCATAAACCCAAATGAAAATATTACAGGAATTATTTTTTTGAATTTGAATTGAAAATTCGGCATCTATGGTACAATAAGTTATTTTTGGCTTGCAATTGTAAACTTTTAAGTATTATGCAGTTTCTCTGTTACAATTAATGAAATCAGCTTTACTTTAGAAGATCTTTTTATTTTTTTTTTATATTATGCTGTATACTGAAAAAGCCTCATATAACCAATTTATCTGCAAAGATGTTTACTTTTGTATTTCCCCCCCCTATCCTAGCCAAAGTTCCATAACCTAACTTTGATTCAGCTTACTTAATAAAGAATTATGATCCTATGGTATTTAAAAAATTACCCTCAATATACTTACAAAGTTAATTTAGGAATCCACTCAAACCATAAATTTATATAAGAACCGATTTATATTCACTTAAAACCGAAATGGGACCCCAACTCCCTTCTCTATTGTTTTTCTTGATTGATTTGACATCCCTATTGGTTAAAAATTAAATTTTAAATGAACTCTATTTCAATAAAAAGAAATTAAAATTGAAAAATAAGGTTTTCGTAAATTTAAAAAAAATTCATAAGGAATAAGATCACTAAGTTTACATAAATCAAAAACTTCTGTAGGGATAGTGCTAATAATTTTTCATAAATTTCTTATGATCTCCATAACTAATTACGCACCATAAAAATTAGAGATAGTTGGGCTCACCATAATATTATATGCTATAGACTCCGGTAGTAAACTGGTGGCACTTTCCACTGCTTCTTGATATTACGCCGATTCCCTTTAACTTTGAATCTTATTTTCTAATGGAATAGTATTTTTCAGATCAAGCAGTACTGTTTATAAGTAGATTATTCGATTAAATCTTTTCTCCGTGAATTTTTGACCACTTTTTTTTTTTTTTTTTTTTTATAACACCAGATTTCAGAACTTTGTTATTGAATTTTTGAACATATTTAACTTTATTTTATTCGATACCAGCCAATAGTTACTATTAAAATACTCAAGACATATATATTATTGTCGGGTCGATTTGACTAATATAATCAGACTAAATTGACTCGGTCAGAGAAGGTTTCTGAATCTGTCACCTCAGAAATAACGCCGTTCAGAAAGGATTCATTCGGCTGACGAAGAGGTTTAATTACATAGCCGACGAACTGCGATGGATTGCTCAAAACCGCTTATATCCGTCATTCCGGAAACTCACCTGTCAAGTTATTGTCACGCATCAACAAAGGAAGTAAGGGCGGAGTTTTATCGCAAAGAAATCGAAGCATAAGTCAATTAAAAGTTGGTTAAGTCCGAGGACACCTCAAGTGTAAATCATGAATACAAAGTCGATAAGCTCAGGAGAAAGCCAACGGAGAGATTTGTTATATTGGGAATACGTGACTGGGGCCAGAGCGGGTTCGACAAAGACTAGTCGTATTTCGTTACGGGCAATAGATCGTCAAGGCGTTTCCGCTTACATGTACCAGGAGCTTAGAGAGCATTTTCATATTTCTGAATAGGCCCTCTTCGCCGAGGATACGTGACACAGAGTAAAATGGCCGCTTGCTGGTTTTTGCCTACTGTCTTTAATTGATGGCAGACGTCTGTCCTCAGCCTGCCAACTGCTAGATTTGCTTACTCAGCCCTCAAGCAGCAACAGCAGCTTCCTTCCAATATCTTCCTACTCGAATGTAATTTATAAATGTTGAGAAGAGGATATTTTGATAAGGAAGAGGAATAGAAACATTCTACAAATAACATTTACAAATGTTACGTAAAGGAAAGCTATAAGAGATTTTTTTTCTCATTGGTACCCTTCACGATCTAAAAAAAATTCACCACTCACTTCTTGGACTATAAAAAATTCGCGGTACCCCTTGTCGTGCGAATCGAATCTACAATGTAGATGAAGAAAAAAAAGTAAAAAAAAAAAAAATGCTGTAATAAAAATAATATTCTTTATTTATCCTGTGACTGATCCCTTTAGAGTTATATTACAGGCACCAGAATTACGCTTTAGAGCCTTAGAGTAAAATACAAAATTTTCAAAATAAAAATTAAATTATAAACCGTCATAAGTATGATTATAATTATGAATTTTACAACATAAAAAATATACAATAATAATTAAAAGAATAGAACAAATAGAATAAAACTATACATCATATTATAAATCATAAGCTGATTAACTCCTAATGAAATAAGGAAAAACTAGATAAAAAATGAAAAAGAATCAAATACAAGTAAAGTACAATTACTGTTATTATACATATTTACAAGTTTTAACAAAAATCCGAATTATCAAATACAGAAGATAAATAAACCAATATAAAAGGTAATGAAAGAAAAAAAATTCTAATAAAACGAAATAAATTATAATATTAATATCATAATATATATATAGCTTGATAATTATTAAGAAAATTCTAATAATATTTCTCTTTATTTTATTATTATTTCAGCTCTAATTCAATAATCAAAATTAATCCTCGATAGCTGTGTTAAATGTGCAATGGAAAAAATAATTTAATATTTTATAAAACATTCCTTAAATACCCAATGTGTAATCATATTATAAGATTTTTCCATGGATTAGAAAATCGTAATATGATTGACTCATTTAAACCATATGGGATTGATGCTATGAGAAAGTTGAGAAATAGCCCCTTGCAGAGACATCAAAAGCAATTTTCGCAATCTGAATGCTATCAACATAATTTAATCAATTTAGGCATTCCGATAAAAAAATAAAATAAAATAAAAAAAATAAGATGGGTCGTAATAATTGAGCGCGAGCCTTTTGTCTTCTAAGATTAGTTATGAGCATATAAAAACGTCTGAAAACATTATGAAAATGAAATTTATGGAATAGAGGGATGGTGATGAGATGCAACAAAAAGGGGCCCCTCCCAGGTAGACCCAGCCTCTTCCTAATCAGATTAGAGTATCGGTCCACGATTCCACTTGACCTTCCGGCTCCTCCCCATTCATTCTATAAGAGGGTTAATTCTCCCTTTCCTCCCTTATTTTTAACGTACATACGCTCTATTAATAAGCTATTTTAAAAAATAAACAAATAATAATGTGTCCTTTCCAAACTGTGTAACTAGCCCCCTTACCTCGATATTGTAGCAATAAAACAAAACTCGTACTAATACAAATTTTATAAAAATATCATAATTATTTAAACTATAAAATTAATATAACAATCTTAAAATTAAAGCTCTGAATTATTACATCATAGATCATTGTCATTCATCTAAACCATTAAAACTCAAATATAAAGATGCTGTTACACGTTTACCAAACTATAGTAAACTCTTCCATGCGCAAGCGTATGGATGTGTTATTTGAATCTAGTAAGTTGGCCTGAAATTTTGGCAGTTGGGTGTCGGTTTTGAGCACTAATCGAAGGACGTGTGGACGAGCTTGTGCTGCATCCACACGTTTGTGCTGAGTAGGCATTGTTTTAGAAATACCAGCACATAAATATTTGTGCTATTTTTAATAAATTAAAGAATTTTCCAAGCAACATTTAACCAATAATTAACATAGTTTAATATTGTTTATTTTAAAATTCTATCAATTGGGTATAAATACATTGTTTCAAGTCTTGTCAATTAAATAAACGCTTAAGTTATTTTGGAACAAATATACGTAATTAGGAACATTATATGTCTGGTTAATTAAATTAATAAGTAACTCACTAATATACCAGAACGAAAGTTGAATTAATAAAAGTTATCTTAATATTATTTCTATGGATTTTTATCATCTGCCGTCTTCTTAACCGATATTTATATTTTCTTTTATTTTACCTATATTCAATTTGTTCCTTTTTATTTAAAAAAATTGTTATAATCAATACATGTTCGGTATACGCATAGTTTGGATCTTTGGAATACATAACAGTGTTGTTATTTAGATTTTTTTTCTTTGTTTACCAAGGTAGATGGTAAATACCATTCGTAGATATTTTCGTAGACTTCAGACGATTCATATCTTCCCATCTACGTTTTCGCTTACCCATCTGTTTGGTGAGGTTAACTTTTCAAGTGATTCTTTATCTAGGTCGTGTTCAGACCGGCCCTTCAGTTCACTGCAATAATTTCAATTACGGTAAACTGAGGCAAATAAGTGATTCGAAAAATTGTTGCAGTTTTATCTGAAGCCATGAAACTTAAGTGCTGTTCTAAACTGTTGGTGACTGCTGTCAAGGACATTAGTTGGAACTTTGCGCGCCTTTTTTTAAAGTGATTCAACTTAAATTAGAAAGCACTGGAATCTTTTGCATAGCCGGGAAGAGGCGTTTACACGTCCGAACATTTTGAATGCCTGATGATAAGTATCGGTAAGGTACTATGGTACAATTAAATATTCATAAATTACTTATGGGCTATTTATGCGATTTCGAGTAGTTGTGAATTTTTTTTCAGAATATTTTAACCACCGTTGATCCAATATGTTTAAAAAAAAAATCATAAATTATTATTAACATTACTATCTAATGTTAATAATAATATCTAAACTCTCTTCTATCATCTAAAGTTGTAGTGTAATGTGATAGCAGCTGCAAAGTTGTTGTCGTAGCAGAACCTGAAGAGGATAAGAAAGCGTCAAGGCGGTTATTCCCAATCTCCATTTTGACAGATGTTAATAATTCCCAATCATAAAATGAAGGACGTGCCGTAGATTAAATCGGACCAGCTCAGAAGGTCATAGAATCGAGTTGCCAGCCATAAACCTTGCTGAATATTCCATTTGGTGTAAATACATTTCTTATTCGTGCGTTAGCCTTACAACCGAAAGGCATTGTATATATTCTTTTACTATTAAGTATAATTTTTTTTTTTTATAACTTTCTAAATAAATAATATTTATTGATAAAAATTATTTTCGAGTGAAAGAGGACAGCGACCTACTATTTCTTTCGAGGCCAATTCTAGTTTAGCATTGAACGAAGTTTTGTCTTATTTCAGTCCTATTGATTGACTTTTAAAAAGGATTTTATTTCTTTTATTTTAGATGTCTATTCATTAATTACTTTTGTTTATTTTTATTTTTTACTAAAGAGTGTTTAGGCATACACTTTGACTCATTAATATATATCTATATATTTTTATCTTTATTAAAATTTACAAATGCACATTATAATACATTCAGTAAATTTGATCTCAGTTATAATGAAGTAATACGTGTAGAGAAACTACCCATTAGTAGCACTCTAATGACGTTTTTACATCAGCAGGTCTCGTGGCCATCTTCTTTTCAGGCCTCTTGGAGGATTGTTAGGAATGGAAGAGGAAGCAAGGATAGAAACTAGTGGGTTTGGGATAAAACGAAGGATGTCTGGTTCGGGCTAGTTCGGTTACATATGGAATATTATGGTCTTTATGTATGATTTTCCTTGACAAAGTAAGGATCATTGAGGATTTTGCGAAGGATTTTGGATTTTAAGGATTGGATTCGTGAGGAATTCGAACGTTTATTGGAACCCTCGTTAATACTAGAGTTGAAATATTAATAAAAATTGCAGTGTTTTTTTTTTTCTAATTTTAGTAAGCTAAATTAAACTGCCTCTCCTCCAACCAAACAAAAAAGAATATCCCCGTTTATCCGAAATAATACGACCTTGACTGAAAGGGGTAACAGCGAAATGCCGGATAAGGGATGGTATCACATCTGTAAAACATGTACAAATATGTACTTGTATTTGTACATATGAACTCCATTATTGCATATATAGTTGCGACATTTGTTTTTTGTAATGTCCATTAAAACAATTTATATTAAAATGTATTTAGTGAATGACACAATTTCTTCCTTATTAACTATATTTAATAAGGAAGAAATTGTGTCATTCACTAAATACATTTTAATTCCATAAGACTCTTCCAGTTAAAGGATTATTAAATTTATATTAAAATAATGATTTTTTTTTTTTTAGTTCTAGTCCTTACAGTATAGTATCGATTGTAGTATAATAATAATCTATAATAGTGTAATGATATCAATACAGTTTGATTGTATATGCTTTTTTTCTAAGTCAGACCAATTTTTTAACAATCAATTGTTAACTGGGTACACATTTAAAAACGACATTACAAAAAAAAATAATAAAAAATGAGTACAAATGGGTAAATGCAAGTTATGAAAAAATTTAATAATTAAATAATGGAAAAATATATTTCTGAGATTGAAATTTTTTTTCCGATGATTCAAGTAGTTATAAATATGTATTATATATCGTTGGAAAATCTAAGATATCAGGAAAACTAATATTTAACATATAAAGCCGAAAAATACAATAAAAAGCCATGAAATAAATTGAATTTATTGATAAATGTTTTTATGGGTGTTATGATAATGGTCAGTTTTTTTACAAAAATGTGGAAAAACTGTAAGGAAGTTTCCAACACTCCTTTGCTAAATGCCCCCACCCCCAGTTTGAGTTCTAATTAAAATTCCATGCTGTACAAATATTGATTGAGCGTTTCAGCACTATCATCCTTGTTCATGGACCGTTTAACCAGAGGACTTAAATTTATCAGCTAGTTATTTAACATGTTAAAGTAATCGTAAACATGCATTTATCTAAAATTTTATACCTGCAATATTAGTCATACATTTTATACGTTTCATGAACTTTACGTAGATGAATTGTTTTCAAAGGTTTTTGTTTGTTGTTTGGAGAAGTGTTTAGCAGCCAGCTATAAATTTCACTAACTAATTCCAAAAATAATTGAAATAATAAAATAAGTACTTTTTCCAGTTTTTCTTTATTGAAAATTAATTCTTCTTGGAAATTTAGAGAAAATGTATCTCAATATAGATAATATATTTATAGAATTGGTTCGTGCATAAGCACTAATTAATTATTTGTTTGTAATATTCTGTTTCATCGTAAACATTTTTTTTTTCGCATAGTATATCACTAAAATCAATATTGCAAGCCCCAACTCTGTATAAGATAAACTCGTACAAAAAGCGAAAACACATTGGTTTTGATTATTCCAAAACAAAGCCTCTAGTCTCTTTATTTCGCATTAAGTATCATAAATACAAAAACAAATGTGATAAGGCACTCTTACCTTAAACATAATATAAATATAAATATATTCCCACTTGAATATTACAATTTTTAATGCAAGACGTGAGCTCCAAAATCTAAACAATCAATCTCGAAAGGATTACCAGGGATTCTACTCATTACATAACATGCGCCGGAAATTATATTTCATTTTATATCAAGTAGCCCAATATTGGAGGAATTTAAAGTTTAATTTTTAGGAAAACAGGTACTAAATGTATTAGACACATAACATCTATTGAAGAATGGTGTAAAAACTGGAGAATCAAAATAAATCCTGACAAATCCCGCCAGATCACCTTTACTCTCCGTCGTAAACCTCTGCCCTCCTGTCCTACAGTATCCTTTCTAAATACACCACTAATGCCTGTTGAACAGATTCGATACTTAGGGCTCCATCTTGACAAGAGACTTACTTGGAATCCACACACAAGACTGAAACGACAAGAAACTGCTCGTAGATTCCGATTGCTACAACACTTACTTGACAAACGCTCTAAACTTCCCATTCACTACAAAAAATTAGTATACACTACGATAATCAGACCATTTTGGACATATGGAATTGAGCTCTGGGGCTCCACCAAACCATCAAATTCCTCTCGCATCCAATCCTTACAATCAAAAATCCTTGATGCTCCTTATTACGTTACAAATAAACTCATTCCCAAAGACCTTAACATCCCATTCGTTGCAGATGAGACCCAAAACAGATATGCGTCTTTTCATTCCAAACTCCTTAACCATCCTAACCCATTAATTCTTAATCTTTCATCCTCAACAATCCCTGATAATCCTCCGAGGTGTCTGAAAAGAAGATGGCCACGGGACCTTCTAATTTAAATTAATGTTTGAAGTACCACCAATGGTTCCTTCCCAAGATTTGCAAGTGTATATGAAACATACTACATATTTACCTATTGTATTATTTTGTACAGTTGTAAATTACATTAAACAAATAATTTTTTAAAAAATATATATTAGAAACTGCGAAAATTCTAAACGTCCCAGAATCCAAAAAGTGATATCTTTAATTAAAAACGACTATTAACTACAGAAATGAATTGGTAAAAGAGTATAATTTAGAATAAACTATTACATAAAAAAGAAATTTATATAACACTTTTTTTTTTTTTACTTTAAAATTGTTTGTACATTTACATTTTTGTTTAAACGAAGACTTTGAGAGACGAACAAAATTTTATTGTCAAAAATTCGTTGAGTAATTTAAAAAAAATAATAATACATATTTAAAATAATAATATTATAAGCTTCTATTTATATATTCTCTCTTGAAGCTCTCGATAAATACTGTATTCTGAAGTCTATCAGTGTATTACAACGTAAAATCTGGATTTTTTTTTTTGTGTTTGACCAAACATGCTACGGGTTTGACATATTTTGAATGGTTGAACGATTTTTCTAAAACCCGAAAACAATCTAAAATCGGTTTCCTGCCAATGTCCCCCGTGAGGTTCAAAGGTTGCGTCAGAGCTCTACATCACGTTCGACCTGCAGTTCATAGTGAGATGAGCAACTCGTCCTTCGATCCTTCAATTCTTTTTCTTTTTTAGGTCCCGCTTTATTTCGTTTGGGTCTACTCCTCCTTTTAATCGCAATAGGGGGCATAAATTCTCAGAGCTCGTAATTTAATAATTACTTTATATTTCTTTCGCGATTATTGGACTAGAAATTACTTCAAATCTATTTGTACTTACCCTAATTTCGAAGATAACCTAGGATTAGAATAAAAATTAATCCTTAATAATTATCTATCAATTTGATTTTTTTTTTATTCCTAATTGATGTACTGACCTAAAAAAAAAATCTTATAACTTCATTATATATTAAGACTAAATTAATTATTTAAATTGAAATATGACACTAATATCTCACATACATCTATGCTAATAGATATAAAATTAGGTTGAAATATTAAAGTGAATAATATAAAATAAAACACTTCAACATTATTTGAATAATCTTAACTTACATTCATTAAATAATTACAAATTAAATCAAATTCATTAATTTTGGTGGATATTAATTATTTTTTAGCTCCTTTTTAATCTGAAATACAAGATCTTAACCTACCTTTTTCCGTATACATTTTCACAGAACTTTATTCTGCTTTAATATTTAACTCAGAAAACGTTTATTAAAGTTTCTATCTATGCCCTACTTTACTAAATGCATTTTTTTCCTAATATGCATATGCTTTCCTACCGATAAGTAAATAGGCGAGTAAGACAGGGGTCCGTGACCGGTAGTAAGAATTCCTTTTTATTTAGTTTTAGATTAAATTTTATTTTAGAGCTCTTGTTTTCTTTCAAAACATTTCCTTCATGCTGGTCACCTCGTGGAGGTTACTATAAACTCTCCTAATTTAGATTCGACCAAATAGTTTAAAACACTTCTAAATGTAAACAAAACTGACAACCTAATATTACGTATTTATCAATGTTTGAAAAATATCTTTTATACCATATTAATTAATTTATTTTCATTATATAGGACAGTCAAGGGGAAACGAACGTAACTCATTTACATTAACTCATCAAAGATTTAATTTTTATATATTTGTGCATGCTATCCAATAAATATTGACTGAAAAAGCCTCAAGTATCTCGAATATCAGTTACTAACTAGTCAACATTTCGGTGAATCAGTTATCAGAAAAGGAACATACATCTCACATCAACATTCTAATAAACTATTTATTACATAGAGATATAACAGTTATAAATTCTTCAATATATAATATTAGAAGCTTCTAATATCTAATATAAATTATAAAAATATTTATGAATGTAAACATCAGATTCAAAATAAAGTAGTGCTTCATAATGTTATGGGTAATAGACATTTTCCTACAAGAAACTCCTTACCTACTCACGAAGTAATATAGATTTTTCTATTGGATCTCTGGAAACTACTTCACATTTTCGGTATTGGTTTTGGTTTATGAGTGGGAATTTATAAATTGTTTTCTTAAACGAGTAGTAAACATCTAATATTTTTATTCTTACAGTACATTGCAATAATTGACAATATCTGTAATTAAATAATGCTTTCAAAAATAATTTAATCATTCAATTGAAAATAAGATATATATATATATATATTTTATGTCATGGTAACCACAGAATTTCGGATACAAATTTATTTTTTATATTTTATAATCTTCCTTTGAGATGCCTACCATTTTTAATTTGAACTGCACATTTATAGAGGAATTTGTGCAAATGGAGCAAATTTTAAGATATATTGAAATTTCATTTATTTGAGTCCTGGACTATTCAGATCAGCTTTGAGTTTTTATCAGATTTAAAAAATCATAAAAGGAAACAATTTGAACCGATTTATTTTATTTAAATTAATAAAAAAAAATTAATTGAATAATTGCTTTACGTGAATAATTGATTACTTCATTTATGACAACGATGTAAAGTAACATTCTTACTTGACAAAATTTTAAAAAACATTTATTATAGTAAATTTTAATATTGAAGTATTAATATATTACAGTAAAAAAAGGGTTAATATATTTTAAACTCAATTTTTTGACTCAGGGGTAGTTTTGGGAGGGGAGATTTCTTCTTACCCCCCCTGGGTAATGGGGTGAATACGTCATTGCGATTCCTAATATTGACGTCACTACTAATATCGAAGTAGTGAAGTGTAGGAATTGGTTCTTTACACTTGATTAATTCCTTTTTTTCGGGTTGAACTTTCAAGCATTTATTATTTTTGAACTCTTGAGTCAAAAATTATATTAAAAAATCTAGTTATTTCAAGCATACAAGCGCCCGCAAAGGGGCTGTTATAATTTACTACGAAGCGGATGATAGATGATTAACTGATACATAAGTTGGATAGAGGGTAGCCCAAGATGGAGGGTGAGCGAGGGTTGGGCGAGGAGTGGGGGGCCAATGGGAACGGCCTTCCCCCACTCCTACCTACCCCTATCATCTCCTCCCACGCTCCCGAATACATGCTCCATCACACTGATAGATAACAATAACTTTATATCTACGTTCCTTCCGACCATGATATCATTTTTTAAAAAGCACTATCTCGGTTTGTTGCTGTCATGATTTTTAAATTAAGTACCTATACCAAAAATATATACAACAATCTCATAAAATTCCCATGAAATGTAACCCTTTTTCTTCTGAGCCCAACGAATTGATAATTAATTTTTTTAAGATTATCGTTTAATGAAATTAAATCAATAAAATAATACAGTCCTGGAATCGTTATGCAAAATGTTGATTTAATTTATATTAAGTTTTATCTATCCAAGTATGGTTTTATTGTCCCAGTTATATGAACAAAACAAACGGCTCTGCACTGAGTATCCTAACTAAAAAATTAACTTCATTTTTTTTTTAACCAAAAATTGGTTGATTCCAAGAGAATATTTAATTCATAATTTTGCAAATTATTCCGAAAATCGAAACACCTTTAGATGTTGGGTGGGCCACAAGCAGGTTGTGCAGCAAATCATGATGAGTAGGCAAAATCTAAAATTTCTTAACCACTAGGACGCATACTCATCGGATTAGCTCTGAGTATCCTACAAAGAAAATTAACTTACAATTTTCTTGAAACCAAAAAATTGTTTAATTCCAAGAGAATTTTAAATCCATAAATTTGTAAGTTTTTGAGAAAGTCAAAATTTATGTAATAATATTAATTTTTTTGGGGGGGGAGGGTCAAAGGTTTGTTGCTGCAACAAATCATGGGGAGAGGGCAAAATTTTAAATTTCCCAACAATTTTGACCGGATTTTCCAATTTATCGCAGGACTAGAGAGTATTCCTTAACATTTTTGGAAAACTCACGTCTCTAAATAGTGTTTAAATGTATAAAAAATTTTAGTACAATAAACTATTTGAATAATATTTATAATTTTAAACACTTTCTTGAATAAATTAAATAAATAAATTTAAACAATATTTGAATAACATTTTACTACAATTTTTGCAGTTTGAATTAGGTACTTATATTTCAAATGTACCTACTTTTCAGATTTTCAAATCATTGATGTCAAAATCCCTAAACTCCTTGATGAAGTCTTTGGCCACAAGACTTGAAGCTTGTCTACATTATTGTTTCTTTAATGTCTTTTCTACTAAACTAGGTGATTATTTCTAGTAGTGTTAAACCATTAATCTGTTGATAACGGTAGCTCATTCGAATTTTTCAAAAAATTGAATTACTGTTCGTTAAGTTTAATTAGGTTAATTATGAATATTAAAAGTGCATATTTTAATCTATCTACGATATGGAATTTAAGGACAAAGCCCCATCCTCAACATCTTATTACGCCCACTGCGTATTGTAAACAATCCAACACCCTTAATTTATAGGAGGCTCATAATTGACTTGAAAAATGGTTACTACAATATTAGTAAATCTCTATTCTGATCCCTCAGCTAGATCGGCTATTATATAAGTTTATATAGCATTTATAGAGCATTAATTTATTAACCACTGATCCATGATTATTAAACAATGTAGTAATAATTAATAAACCAGTTTATTTATTCTTAGTATTTAGGACTAAAAAATAAATAAAAATAATATCACTTACTTCAGGACTTCAAATGAGTATAAAAAGTTGTGACTTATACGTCCTCATGGTGCAGAAACATTCTAAATATAAACTGACTGATGCGGGATCTGGTTTTGATAAGGATTTATAGAGGAAACAGCTCACTGGCTGTAAAGCAAAATATAATGGAGTTATAAGGCAGGTTCTTTGTGTTTAGTTTTCTTTCAAGTTAAAAATAATAACCTACTCAATAGAGCGCGAACCTCATTCAAGGGTTTGCTTGAAAATTTAAATAAATTATATTCAATTTTATTCAAACGACCTCCGTTATTAACTAAACCTGATAAGCTTGTCTTTTAAATTGAAGATTCGCTTAAAAATAAAAGCTAGGAATTTTCTTCCAATATCCCAAATAAAATTTTACAGACATGCTAAATTCTTTGAACTAATTATTGATGCTTTATGAAGAAGATATAACACAATATAAACTCAATGTCCAATTCTTTTATGTAAACAAGATACAAATGACTGAAGGTAGGCCTATACTTCCAATTTTGTTTTAAAATCGTATTGGATGAGTATTGATGAAGCATCATTGGCAATGATCGTCGAATATCTATATATCAAATACGAAGGTAAACGTTGGATAAAAAATTAATTAGTACAAAAAATAATCAGGTATATTACGCTTCGCCAGACAACAGTTAAGATCCTTTTATTTATTAGATTCGTATCCTCATACTAATCAATGCCAAACTTTAACAAATAACAAAATAATATATAGTTTATAATTTACCCTAAGGTTATAAAGGAAAAGGATTATGCTATTTGTTTAATCATTAAATAAGGCATTTTGATGATTTATATAAAAAATAAGGATGGAAACTAGGGTTAGTAATTCATTAGAATTTAGGTTATGGATTCAGGGTTCTCACAGCTACGCTCACCGAAACTTGAAAAGACTGCTTACACCACTTGCTTAAGTTGCTACGTGAAAGATTTCCTGCAGTACATTGGAAGTGGTCTCTATGTCCGAGTATTCCTTAACAATGTTTTTTTTTTAAATATAAGCATAAACGCTGGTTTGGATGATAATGTAGACCCTTTTATTTGCAACAACAAAGTTTCTATATTGGCCATGTTTCTACTAGACAGTGTCACTCTTGTGAGGACAGTTGTATGGGGGTTCTTGAATTCCGAATAAAGGTTGTGACCTGTTATGTGAGCTGCACAGTCAGCCAAAGAGCGGATGGGCGACAGTGTTTTGACTCTCTCAAAGCTTTTCCATCAACAATGAGATGCATTTTTTTGAGAAGTGATTTTCACGCTCGTCACTGGAAGTACTTGGTCGAGGCCCGTCTTGTTAAAGCCGTATCCACACATTAGCCTCTTGGAGCAAATTCAGAACAGCTACCATGGTTTGGTAAACAAACGTCTGAATCTACATTGTTTCAGAGAAGAAAGCATGTCGAACGCCCGATTCAAATTTAAATCATTTTTATTATGAAAATAAACGTAAATATCGGGAAAGATGATGACAGGGGATAAAATTTCATAAAAATAGTGCCTGTTAACAATTAAATTTTTTTTTTATCAGATATTAGTGAATTTAATTACCCAGACATATAATATTTTCATTAATGTATATTTGTGCTACGTTAAATATAAAAACATCGATAAATATGATTGATACCATTTTAAGTAATTTATTCATACCCAATTGATAGAATTTTAATATACACAATTCTACGCCTAGTACACGATCTCAGCCTCCACTGGTTTTCAGTATCAATGACGGGGTCGAAAGGGAAGCGCAGGAATCTTCCGGTGTCTTGCTTTTTCCTTTATAAGTGGGTAGGCAGGAGTTTTCCTGGTTCTCATTTAATTTATATATCTTTGTTAATATGGTGTGAATGCTCTCTTTGCCCTATTACTTATGTCCGAATTTATATGATAGAATGTATTAGTCTATAATAAAAAAAAAAATAACAATATACACAATTTTAAACTTGAAACTAAGCACAAACGTGTGTAATATCAGTGCTTGTCTCAAGCTCCCTTTGAGCTTTAAACAAAACCCTACGCTAGAATTGATATAAAATTAAGGCGAGCCTGTACAAACAAGTATCCACATGCTTGCGTATTGGAACTTGTATTGTTTGGCAAATGACCTATAAAGTTGCTGTACTAATCTTTTAAATCATTTATTCTAGTATCTCTTTGAAAATTATAAATTATTTTGATGAGTATCATTCAATCATTAATATCAATTTTATCATACAAGTATCATAGTCGTTTAATTAATTTACAAAGCAATGACACAACTTAGTTATTTTTTATAAAAACGATAACATAAAGAACTACTGTGCTATATATTTCAGTATAGTTTTTTGTATTATTAAGCTCAGGGAAATATTTCAATTCCATATTTTACGTCAAAATTTCATGCAAATCTAACTTTTATTTTTTTAATTATTTTACAAAACTTATAATATTCGACTAATATTTTAACCGATCCATGGAAGAGGCCGAGTTACTAATGAGAGAGCCTTTGGTAAAGGATTAATTAGAGGAAGCATATGCTTTAGCGAGCGATGAATGGGAAATTAGCGCAGCAGCCCTCAAACAGCTCCCCCTTCTACACATGAACAACTACCACACGCTATACCCATACTCGCCCTTCCATATTGCTAAATATCGTTTTATAATATTATAACTGTCAATATAATTTATTTACCTATATTACCCTTTCAAAGATTTCAATTAAAAAAATTAAACAAAATAATGTACCATTGGGCAGTTAAACACACAAAATACTGCAATACCTCGTTAATCAGGACATTGTCCAGTTAATTGAATTAATGTTTAATAAAGATTAAATACTTCTCAAAAATATCGCCGTTTTTCAATCATTAAAGATGATTCTATAAATTAAACTTGTTATGTTCTATTAGAAAACTATATCTATAACAACCTTAGAGATTTCTATGTTCTTACTAAAAACATAATAACACTTTATGTGTTATGTAATAAATGAAAAGGTTTAAACTTCCATGTACCACATTTAAATAAGTATTGCTCACCTTAAATGAACGTTAATAATAAATATGGGTAAAAATTACACGAAATTATCTTTGAAAAATATATATAATTAAAAATCCGCATTCTGTAAACATTTCAAAGTGATACATTTATGCTAATAAATATTTGTTATATCAGATCAATAAAATTTAGTCATTTGGGTATTCTAGGGTAAAGTTGTCGATGCGTTGACAATTTTGGTATAGATTTCAGCTTTTATTTAAGTTCACTTAACAATATATTTCTTATATTATTACTATATATTAATCTATATTATGAATATATAGTAAGGGGAGGGGAGTATTGCGATCTTGTAATGCTTCGAATTCAAGTTTTTGACTGAAATACACGCTTTGAGTCTAAATAAACAGCCGAGCCCAAAAAACAAAAGTACAAACTTTGGAATGTTACAGGAAAGTTTTTCGCTAAAATATTAAAACTTCATAGTTTCTTTAAAAAAAAAAAAATCGATTTTTTAATTTACGATTTCCTTTAAACTCTGTATCAATCTAAAATCAAATTGTCTTTAATATCAGCTAGATTTTATCTTCATTTAAATAGTTTAACAGGGCTTAAAAGTCAAATTTTCAAAAAATCTTCCTCCAAATTTACTTTAATTTTGTCTATATGTAATAATTAATCATTTTACATTTTTTGCATTGATAAAAAATATATAAATATGAACCATGAAAGAAGTTGATAATTGACTGAAGGAGAAAATTGACAGTGACTGCAAAACCGAACGTACCCGATCGCATTCGTATTAACTCGGCTTCATTATTATTTTATTTGTTAAAATATTGTATTGGTGGGAACATAGTTGATATTTGTTATATGCATCTCGAGGAACCCTAAAATACGAATTTTTATTGCAATAGAATAATAAAAATTGAAATTTATGAATTTATGAAATTTAATTATTTTTATTTTCTGTTTGAAAATTGAAAGTTGGCGCGCACCGTACCATTTTTTTTTTTTAATATCTGTAAAATTATTTTTATTTCGAAGATAACAAACAAACCATTGTCGGAGACGAATTATATTTTTAAATCTGCCAGCTGCATCCTCATGTGTTTTTTTTTTTCCAATGGAATCATTTGCTGTCAACAATTTCAGCATGAGATGAAAAGCCTTAACCGACTCTGATCCGACAGTAATTTTTACTGGAGTAGAATGGAGACTAGAAACACTTCTCAACAGTTTCCTATTAACATTTATATCCTTGACAAATTTAATTAAATCTTCTATTAATTAAATGACAAGGAAAAAAGAGGAGGCTAGGGCTGGAATAACTAAGCCAGTATAAGCGGATCCAATTAACACGTAATAAAACTGGCCGTTAGTATGCGCCTAGTTCCAGATTCCCTTGGCAAAAGGCATCTTGCCAACCAGCTAGTCTTGGTTATTTTACTTCAAATTTGATGGGATTTCTAAATATTATTCTCTCCAAACCTTAAGTACTGATAATGATATGGTTAAAAACCAATTAATAAACTGTTATTTTCATTTTATTAATTTTTTTACAGTCAGGCAAGTCCATTTTTTTATATTGGGAGGTATTTAAAGCTTAGCGTATCTAAAAATCTAAAAAAAATATTGATAAGTACTCATAGACTTATTTTTTGTATTATGTGGTATTAGATAGTGTAAGTTTATGGTCAAATAGTGTTTGCAGTCCTATTAAAAGTTTTATCAAACCTAATTGAGCTTGTATCACTTTCAAGATTAATAAATTATTGTAATTATTAATTAAACTAACGATATTTAAGTTGCATCAGCCTTCTTTTTTTTTAAGGACAAAAATAAAATACTGTTAAAGTTTATCTAAATATTTATTCAGTTGAAAGTAAAAGAAAATTGTTTTATAAATATTACAGTAGAAAATACGGGTATAACAAAAAAAAAATCATTTTTATTAAGAATTTCAATACAATTAATTATAAATTTTCATTAATAGTTTAATTTATATTATGTCATTATTGTATAATTATCTTGAATCTCACTTAGGATTTAACTTTTTATAGTATTCAGACAGAACGGGAGACACATTGGGTAAAAATGTTGATTGTATTTTAAATTATCGTAATTTGAAACTAGGAAATAAAATTACAGTTTTAATTAATTTTAACTACTTGATAAATTACTAGTTGAACCAAAGTAATCGTAATTAAATTTGATTGTAATTACTAATTGCAATTACTTTTGGCCTAACGCTGAAGGAAGGTATATACGGTAATAAATAATGTCCTTATGTTTATCTGATGTTTAATAGATCTGTTTTTATTTTTTTGTTTTTTTCATACAACTAATATAATTTTATATTTCCAAAATTAGTTTGTCTTTATCGTTGTGGTCGATGTAGCGATCTATTCAACTAGCCGTTGTGTTGAAAATAATTCTAACCTAAGATTGACTTGCACCCATTTCAAAATAAATGACTTACAATAAAGATTAATACTTAATACTTCTATATTCCAAATATTAGGGAATCTAAATTATTTTAATTTTTTTTTATGTCCTCCTTCCTGGTTATTTTTAACATATGAGGAAGTAATGCTACAGGTAAACAATCTATTCTAACCAGTGTGGGACCGCCACGAAATAAAAGCCAACCCATCCAGGCCAGAATCAGCTAAGCTATTGCTAAGCCAAGTTTTATCTATGGCCATTATGTCCATTTTTTTTTAAAAACTATCTCTGCCCATTTTTAAAATAAATGGCACAACTCCTTATATAAATCAGATTGTAAAACTACTTTCGAAAGACTTTCAGTTGTCTAAGAATTGCCTTAATATTTAGTAAAGATTTATGAGCATACTTGTTTTTGTGCATTTTCATTTTAAATAAAGATATCAAAAGCTTAATACCACTAGTTCTGTTGTGCAATACTTTGACGAGATGATAAATCACGTTTCCAATATAAACTGTATTTTGTTGGTTTTATCTGTATTTCCGGATTTATTATAAAGTAAGTGACAAAATACGCTTATTCACATTCTGTTAAACACTATTAATTATTTAGTTCAAATTATTAAAAAAAAAAAAAAATATCGTTCGTTGATTTTAGCCATTATCACTTTATAAAAACCCTTTGGTGTGAAAAATTATATAAATTAAGCTCCAGTACGATGTGTTACAAAGTATTATATTGAAAATTACCTCTCAAAAGTTTAAAACCACCTCAATTCTTAGAGAAAATTCGATACCTTCTGGAATAAACAAAAAAGAAACTAAAATAGTTTCTTTAATGAAAATTTATCATCGCAAAATGACTTAAAATTTTAGTAAAAAAAAAAATGTATTAATAATCTTAATTTTGAACAATGTAAAAAGATAAAATTAACTTCCAAAATCTTAGGTCCCAAACATTTTATTTTTTTTAAATGTCTCTAAAAAATATTTTTAAAAAATTGTTCCTCTAAAGTAACTTCAATTTTTTTTTATTTAAATTAATAATCAGTTCCCATTGTTAGAATAATAAACGATGGATAAATACAAAAGACTAAAGGATTTGATGAATAAATACAAGAGAAAAAGGAAAAATAGAGATAGGTGTTCGAATCGGAAAAAGCCGAGACCGCTCGATCGCACACTCTCTCTCTCTCTGTCACACGCATATTGACTGGACTTCTTTATTATTTGTTAAACTGTTCTATTATTGGAAGGAACACAGTTGATATACTTTATTCCCACCTTAAGTCCAAAATTGTTTTTATTTATTTAGGGCTTAAATGCCGATTTTTCAAGTACTTTTAATTTTTCTATAATTTTTTTTTAATTTAATTTTTTGATAAAACTAGTAATCTCTCATTGTCGGTAGTAATTAACAATGGATACGTATAAAATATGAATTAATTTGATATAAATTTTTATTGATTAAGATTTTTTCTATTTCTATAGTTGTTATATCAATAATCAGATTTTACTTTCTTATCTATATGATTCAAATTTTCACCCTGAATGACAAGAAAATTGCTGTTTTCAGACTTAATAGACTAATTTAATCTAAAAGTAGTCTAAGTGATAGTTTTTTCTTCAAATTTAAGTATAATAAACATTAACAAATTTCATAATTTTATAAAGAACTCTAAATAGGGTTTAGCAGGGATGGTTTTGTGTTCGTCAGAAGTGAAGTGGTATCAACAGCAACGCACTTCTAAGCCGAAATTGAATTACTCGTTGGAGATTGGACAGTGAAACATTAAAAGATGAACAGGAGGGGGGGACTAATTCAATCTGCCTCGGGGCCCGTTATATATAGCTCTTCCTTCGTGGTTATTGGGGCCTTCCGAGAACTGTCGTAAACCTTCGCGTGCGCTATAATATTATGAAAAAAAAATTATATTTTTATGATGGAGGTTTCGGGGGTAGGTTGGAGGAGAGGGGATAGTGGCCCACCCCGCATTAATATTTTGCCCCGGGATAGAAATTCGGCCTTTTATTTGCCCTGGACTCGTTTGATGGCCCTTAATAACAGGTTACATCCACCGCCCATTGTAAATTCTCTCAAGGCCCCCCTCCTTGCTTTTATATTCCTCTGGCCTTTTCGCCAAATAGTTCGCATACCCCCCCCCCCCCCCCCCTTACAGGACTCTTTATGTAATCCTACTTCATTCTTTGGCAGGATTGGAATTTAAAGTAGTATAGATATTGTTTTGTTTTCTTGGAGATAAGCATTTAGCAAGAATTTAATATGACGATTAAATAATAGAAACATTAAACTAAAAAACAGTAATTTCTTATGTAAAAAAATAGTTCTTAAACTCATACTTTTGATGCTTAAACTTTAACCCTATGAAACTGTTCATCTACGTTATCTATTACACCATAACATCACTTATCCGTTCCAGATATCGCTAAAAGGCTAAGTTGGAAAGTCGGTAAATCAACTGCATAAATAAAATAAAAGAAAAAACAATCAAAATTCATTACAAAACTTTATATAGTATATAGGTGATATTTATATTAATATAATATAATTAATTAGGTTTTAATAAATTAATTAATATATGTTCCAACTACTTTATTATTGAAATGTAATTTTAAACCTTTCCAAAGCTTTAATTTTTAAAGGTTTACTTTTTTTTGGAATTCCAATTGTATTCTCAAAGCTAAAATTATTCTCTTAAATAGTAACCCTATGCAAGACGAGTTTATTTAGAAATCGTACATACTCCATGCGAAACCGCATACAACATGTAAAATGAAATTGACATCGAAACATGCTATTGCTTTTATATTAAGAATATTAATCAGATAAAATAAATAAAAAATGATCTTTTAACAAGAAATATTTTATAATTTAACTATTGTACTATATAAAAACATATTCTTAAATACTAACTAGGAGGAAGATAAAAACACAAAATTAAATATTTGTATACATAATTATAACAAAGTGAATGTAATAATTAAACATTGTTAACGAATATAAAAAATCAGCTCTCATTTACAATATATTTGTGTGTGTAATAATTGAAGATGTATGAGAAATTTAATACAGCTACACGTTTAATAAAAAATAAAGCAATTTTGATCTAGAATAAATTAAATGTTTATTAAACATAAGGTTGGAGAAAAAAAAAAACAACTAGCTAATTAAAACAAGAACTAAAAGTACATAAATTATAAAAAATAAAATAAATTCAGTAGACAGGTAGAGAATTAACTTGTGTACTAGAATAAACATAATGAAAAAATCAATAATTTTTCTGATTATACCATGTATGTGTAATTTATATATGTCCGATTTCGGATAGATAGGTATGCTTTGTGAGATAGCAACCTGATGTATTTAGGCAGCATAGATAAATAAATTATTTCTCTCTCTACTATTGTATAATTTCAAAATGACGATGGATCAGTATGCTGTCATCTTTCTTCACCATTAAACGTTTTACGTCTGATTATATACATTTGAGTTAGTTTGATATTCATGGAGATCGACATTAGATATGAAGTACACTTTTTTTGTATTTTTTTTTTTAATTTTAGATTGTAGAATTGACCATGTATCTCTGTTTATAAGTGAATCTTGTAGTAACATTTAAAATATGAAGATTTAATTTAACAAAAGTCACTCGAACTTTCGTTTCTGATACATTATCCCCTGAAATGGCATTAGATGCTTGACAGATAACATTACATACCTTGAACTTTAATCTGTTTACACCTAACAGAATTACCAGCTATTTAATTCAAAATAGATTTGTTACTAGTATAGTAAGACCTACAAACAATATTTTTAGAAAACTTTTCAATCTCGTTTTTCGTTGTTTATGTAAGACAAAGATTTAAAACATGATAAAGTTACTAATAGTAAAAATTTCATGGAAAAATATTGACTAAATTTAAAATATTATAAACAACTATTTTTCGTAGTTACATTTAAATTAATAAATACATTAAAAATGTTTGAGGAAAATCATTTAGACTAAATTATATAACAATAAATATTTTCATGCTTATAACAAATGGAAGTGACGAATATGGAGGAAGACATAAAAACTTCGAAATGACGACAGTTAAAACAAAAGGAAAACACCAACAAAAATATTTATGAGTAGAATGAAACTATATTTAGTAGAATGGTCAATGAATC
>NW_027115109.1:575877-586910 GCF_000696795.3 Halyomorpha halys
AGGGGACATTGAGGTCCTGATGGATGATTTGATTTGTGACAAAGTAAGGAGCATTAAGGATTTTACGAAGGATTTTCCTTTGAATTTTAAAAATATGAACATCGATTTGAATATTCTATGCGAAATAATGCATCTAAACTTCGCTTGACCTACGGAACAAATTAATTGCTGATAAAATACCAAAATAAGTGAAACTAAACAATCCCTGGGAACTAAAATGTATAAAAGATAACTGTTGCAGCATACTTAAAAAAATAAACATATTTCTGATTTTGACCATAAATTAATTTTACATAAAGAAAATAATATTTCTAAAAGAAAAATACTTGTGGCTATATCTGAAAATAATAATTATATATTATTTATAATCTTAACACTTTCTTGAGACTGGTTAATATTGTTTAAATAAATAAAATTTTATCCATTTTGGTCTCAAAACATTTGTATTCCATTTCTAAGTCCAACGTTTCAATCTCCATCTTCAAGGACAATCATAATACAATTTTAGAACCAAAACATTTTTAAAAACTACTCCATGCAGGCTATTCTGCCCAGGTCATTTCTATTAGTCCTCAAAATACCCTAATTAGTCAAAATTTCCACATTGAATTAAAAATTAAAATTATTTATCACAGTCAACAGTAAAAATTATTACAAAAATAGGGCAGAATCGCCTGCATAAAGTAATTTTTTAAAATGTTTTGGTTCTAAAATTGTATTTAGAATTCGCCAAAAAGTCGGACTTATAAATAGAATAAAAAACGTTTTGAGACTAAAATGGATAAAATTTTATTTATTTAAACAATAATTGTGTAATTTTCAAACTTAATAATTTGATACCTGACCTGAGTGTGAGGTAGGTTAAACAGCGTTGTTTATAAATTAGCTATAGTTGCGTAACATAATTTGATATTAAAATAATTTATATTTAGACGATAAAGGGACAAATCAAGACAATTAAGCATAAAATAGGGCAAATTATTTAATTAAAAAAAAAAATTGTATTATACCTTGCCAGAACAGTCAGCAAAGGTTTAATAGTTAATGTGAGGGTGTGAAATTATAGTTCGCTAATTTATTATTAATAATTATTTTAAAATTTTTAATTATATTTTCGTAATTAGAGCATAAATTTCAAAAAAAGAAATACAATCTTTGCCTGTAGAGCAGTCGTTAAAATAAGGAGTCTAATCTATTAAGCCTGTTTCTGGACTTCCTCCAACTGCGTATGCGGCAATTATACAATTTTTACGAAGACCATGAATTAAATAAGGTTTATGAGTTGTTTTTTTTGTATTATACCTTGCCCTAATTGCCAGCAAAGTTTTAATAGTTAGCGTGGGGGTATGAAATTATACTTAAGTACGCTAATTTATAATTAATAATTATTTAAAAAAAATTAATTATATTTTCGTAATTAAAGCTTTTATTTAATAGATTGTCCTTGCTGATGGTCAGGTAGGCCAAAACGTGTGGGACATTTAAAATAAATAAAAAGACTGTTACAAATATATGGATACAATTTATTATAATTAAATAATAAAGCTATCCTCGAATAAGATATCAGAAAGTATCTATAAAATAATTAACTTGATGTCTACTTTAAAAAAACTAAATCATTTGAGTATCTAAAAAAAATTTAATTTAAAATTATATTTAATATAATAAAATTGATATAATAAAATTAAATTTATCATATATTAAAATGCATTTCTGCAGTTTACTTGTGTATATTTTGTGTTCCATTTTAATTTTTAAGTAATATATTAGTTTATTATTGTAGGTTTCTCTTTATTCGCCTCAAATTAACCGGTTCAACCAATGTTTCGGTCTCGACTGGAACGGATAAGCGGTGTTCTACAATACTTGGTCAAACCATTTGTATATACCTATGAAAATGTGGTTTGTATGCTTTTATCAAACATTAAAAATAATGAGTTCGTCTGGTGTGTAACAACTGAGCAGTTTTATTTTGGTTCGTCTTGACCGTCACGTCAGCACGTCTATTGGTGTGTCAGTTTGAATCAGTTACGTAAGTTTTTGGTCCTCCGCAACCGGATTGTATTTTAATACAATTAACTTTTAATTACAATTGTCTTTGTTAATTTGTAACTTATGTAGTAATTTAATATTATTTATCCCTAATGTAATTATGTATCTTAATATTTATTTATTTTTATTTTTTTTTTTACAGGTACACCCATCAACCGTCTTCCTATAATGGCGAAATCAGTCCTCGATCTTTACGAGCTATACAACCTCGTCATTCAAAGAGGAGGACTTGTTGACGTCATAAATAAGAAACTTTGGCAAGAAATTATTAAAGGGCTTCATTTACCATCTTCCATCACGTCAGCGGCTTTTACGCTACGTACCCAGTAAGTATTGTGTTTTTTTAATCCTTATCTTATTTATTTGTTTTTATTACTTACTTTTGTTTTAGTTACTAAAAATTCAAAGTAATATTTTAATTAGAAGCTTGATTTATACCAGTAAAACCAATTTGTCTATAAAACTAAAAAAAATTAATGAAAACAAGCCGAGTATTCAAAGGTTTATTCATTTCACTGAATGACAGAATAGGGTCTTTTTTATTGCCAAATTTAGCGAAATATAATATAAAAAATTTATAGCTTCATTAAAAAGATTAGGTTGGACGAAACTATTTATATTTCCAGACGTTTAAATTAAATTTATTAATTAATTAATCTTATTAGAATCCACCTAACTCCTAAAATCATAGATACAAACACTGACGCCTACATTCCCATTGCTGGTCGTCTCGGGGAGTTAATTTGGGGGGCCCTATTAGTGAAAATACTTATAAAAATAACTAATTATAAATTGTATATTATTAAAAAAAATAAAAACTTATTTTTGTATTCTTGAATTTTTATACGAGTTATCGATAAGTTAAAATTTATAACTATCGGTTTATTATTTAATTTGGAATTATATAAATAAGGCTGTTAAAAATTCAGTAGAGATTTTCAGGTTATTTGAAACTTTATTCCGTTTAAACCTACACTTTATTCTGTTTTAAACCTATTATCTACCCGATTCAACATATATAGAATAATATATTGAAATTCAATATTGCAGGAATTTTCACATTTTGGATTAATTGCACGATTTTGATGCATATTGTGCTATTTTTAGCCTGAAAATACCAAATTTTAATAAAACAAAATTGAAGACTTAAACCAAATTTCTCTTATTATACACATAAAGGTGTGTAGACCAATATTTATTTATTTTAGTCCTCATTAAATTTATATTTTAAAATAGGAAAATATGAGGTAAGGTAAAAAATTGTTTTATATGCGAAGAGTCGATATCAACGTAAAAAAAAAAGGACAAATAACAAATTTAATAATTTAAATATTTTTTAAATAGCACTCACCAGTGGTTGAGGGTGAACTATAAAAAAACGTCTCTTACAAAACGTTCCAAGTTAAAAAAACGTTCATTAGTACTGTTTTGAACTTGGATTCCTACTGCACCTCTAATCTTTCATTATTCCATCTGACTCAGTCGTGGTTAAGGGTAATTCTGGCAATAATATTTTTCGTTGTATCTAGCAAGTTTACATAGAGTCAAACACGTTTCTACGTGCATTAATATTATAAATCAAAGATGTGGGTGGTTTGTGAAGGTATGATGAGCGCACAACATCGTATTTTTGTATGGATATGAAAAGAACATTTCAAGGATCTGGGTTCGAATCCAGGTGTGGTAGATAATTATTACACTGTAGCACACTTTAGGTTCTGGAGCCCTGCTGGAGCTCACTCAGCCTCATAGAGTGGGTACGTTTAATTGGAAGTTGAGCGTGATCTTAAAAAAAATCGTTGTTCTAAAAACAGTGCTTCCTTTTAATATTATAAAGAATATTTAAATTTTATATTTTTGTCTAACTTATGATTTTTTTTTAATTAAAGGATTTTAATTACCAATTATTTAATTTATGCAAGAATAAATAATTCAAATCAAAATTTTAGAAGTATTTTGTTTTTAAAATAAACCTTCAAAAATTACAAAATGAGAAGCGCGGTGGCACAGTGGTAAGCCATTATGCTACTAACTCCAAGGACCCGGATACGAATCCGGCTGTGGCATATAATTATTTTCTGTTATTTTCTGTCGTGAGTCAACCCTGTGGCTTCTGCAGCCTTGCTGAGATCCACCCAGGCTACCCTTAATTGGGGAGCGTGATCTTGAAAAAATCACCTCCTTATATAGCCTTGTTGTTCTAAAATCAGTGCTTCCTTACAATGTACTGAACCCATAATCCTTCATGGGTCCACATTAATATTATTATCTGAAAAAATAAAGAATTAATTGCATTGTTTAAATTAATCTTACCACGTATTTTCGACTTAAACTAATTTTTAATATTTTTTCTCGGAGACTACCGATTAGGAACCTTCTACAAAGAACTTAAGCCTACTGTTTTGAAGTTCCTTTGTTTGTTGTTGTCCTTTTCCCATTTCCCAAGACACCAGTGGTCCAATAACTTGGGTATCGTTAGTTGATTTTTAATAACCCCTGGCAATGTTATTGTGAGATTAGACCATTCAATCTGGCCTGGAAGCGACCGTAGATCCTGAAATAATATTGCTGGTATAGAGACGACGGTGCTTTTTGGCAAGAGTACAACGGATCTTATCGAAATCCAATCTGTTACGAATCGGAGCTGAGTTATATTGGTCCTCTTCAAATCATCAGTCACTGTCAGTCAGTCCCAGCCTGACACCAGGGAGATATAAATACTAGCTTACTTTGATCCATTGTCGCTTTTCCCTTCCTTACCTTCTTTTTTCATTAATAACTACGTCTCCTACTCCATCCTTATTTACCTAGACTTTCTTCTAAAGTTCATTCCCTCTCTCGTCTCGTCTGGATTTTCGGAGATGAAATCATTACAAGTTCAGCTATTTTTATTTTTATTTTTTTTAAATTAATCTTTGGTCATTAGAAATTAATGTTATAATTTGTATAAATAAAAATAGACGTGCGTGTCCTTAAATTTCACAAAGGCGCAACTATCAAGCTGACTACTGGTGTTTGTGTGTGGTAGGAACCTTCTTTCTCCCATCGTGCAATATAATACTTACATATCCGTGGTGTTGGAGACATAGGGTATGCACTAGTATGCACTAAACTTATTAGATTGAAAATGTTTATTATTGGGGATGGAACAAAACATCATAATTATATTATTTCAATTTCTTGAGGCAAGGTAATTATTTATTAAATAAATCAAAAAATTTGATTCCATTTTTGTCTCAACACTTTTATATAATAAGATATAAATGGTTTGTTATATGGTAGTGTATTAATTGTGGATAATCTTATATAAGAAAAATTAAATATTAATGATTTTAAATCTTTAAAAAATAGGCTTTTAACTTATAATAAAGAAAATGACCTGGGCAGAATAGCCTGCAAAAGTAACTTTAAATTAATGTGAGGAAGAAATTATATTGAAGATGTCCTTGAGGATGGCTAAAATGGCCGAAACGTTGGACTGGTGAAAAATAAAAGTGTTGAGAAAAAAATGGATACAAATTTTTTGATTTATTTAATAAACAAAACATCATAGTCAAATCTAATATATAATTAGAATTATTAACTGGAAAAATTAGTAAAGTTTTCTAACTTAATTTATTAGAATACCGTATAAGTAGGCTACTTTGCTCCTTAAGGTTCCACTAACGTTGAACGTTTCGCTCAAGTGTTGCACACCAGTGGTAGTGAAAGGCGCCAAAAGACAGGTAGGGAAAGAGGAAATATTTATCTTTCGAGACGGATATTTTTTTCATTGTATATGTGTTTTTAATTATTTGAATAGATCAATTTTTTTAAATAAACAAAATTAAATTTAAAAAAACTTCTAAAAATGTGACAGCTGTTCTTCATTTGTGGACCCAAGTCTCCCGATGTTTTGTTTATAGCCTAATTATTTTTTATTTTAAATAAATTATAAATAAATTTCTAATCAATTTAAACAATATATAATTTGGATTATTTTTTTAAAAATTCTATTCTACTTTTAAATTTCAAGAGAAAATTTATATTAAGTTTAAAAAAGAAATCATCGTTGTTCTACCTTTCATTTAATTTTTTTTTTATTTTACTCTTCTTTTTTTTTGGTTCTTCTATGGAAAGATAGTCTTGAATTTCTCCAGCTATTCATTCCCAGATGTTTATAAAGTTTTGTTAAGACTCCCTACGTACTTATAAACTTTCCTCCACTATCTATTGCTCATAAATCAACACAGTATAAACCAGAGGCGATTTGTTTATTGTGTATTATATACTATAAGGAAGCCAATGCATAAATTTGAGACATTTCTGATTCCTATACGTGGATCAAAAGTGCAGAATATAAAAAAAAATTAATTTTCTTAGGGTTTTCAACGGTGTATCATCTATCTATATTATTCTTTCATGATTAATATTTTTTTTTTTATTAATAATAACAATAATACTTCAAATAAAAACAAAAAAAAAGTATTGAGGTGTAGATAGTTGACCGTAGATTAATGCTTGAAGAAGTTTGTCGGGGGGTGCGGTCAGCAAAGAACAACATAAATAAACAAAACCATATTTATTTATTTTATGCCAACGTTTTCGTCTATATCTACGTATAAATATAAATATCTCTACGTATAAATATCTCTACTTTAGAGATATTTTGAAAATTTGGCATTTGAGCCATCAGACTATTTAACTGATAGACCTAACTGATATGTGATACCATTTAATTGTATTTAGATAAAAAAAAAAAAAACTTTGTTAAAGTAATAAAAAAAAATAGTAAAATAAATTATATTATGGTACACTTATGGTAAGCTAATTTAAGAGAAATTGCAGCAAAATCCCAAATATATACCAAATTTAAATTGTGAATTTCAGTTTCGTACGATTTTTGTTTTTTGATCTAGGTTCTTCAAACAAAATTTTGTGAGACTGTTTATTTGCACTCAGAGAAATAAGTATACGGTGTTGCATAAAAAAATTCGGATTCTATTAGTTTCACGACCACTATACTTCTCCTTAGTATATATTTTATATGTAGTTAACAAGGGTTTAAAAATAATTACATTGATGATTTATTTAAACATTTTATTTTGGTACTTTACTAATCTCTACTTATTACTCTTTTCTAATCTAAACTCGCAATAGACGAGACATTTCGCTTAATTTTATAAAAACTTTCACTCGTGTTGATTGTGACTTATTAAACTACCCTTATTAACTCTTTTAAAAAATGTTTTTAATTTTTCAATAACATGAGAATTGAATAAAGGAGGCATTACATAATTGTCTGGCTCTCCGACCAAACAAGCTTTGAATTGACTAAATAATTGATCATACTAAAACATGCTAAGTCACGTTGAACTAACCAGTAATTGTTAAGAAAAATTCAATTGAGATAGCATTATATATTGTTTGTCATCTCGGATTTACGTCTTGCTCATTCATCTAAATTTGATGTGGACATGAACAAAAAGTTACGGCTCACGTGTTGACTTCAATCATTAATAACTGATAATTCTGAATTCGATTCGCTGTTGACAATAGAATTGAATCACGATTATATCTGTTCTTAGATATGCTTTCCTGACCATCTGGCTGATATTAGTTAAGAGGGATAATTAATTATAAATATATATTTATAATGTATTCTTAGTGAAACAAAACTGTCCTTATTATTGATATATAAAAAGCTGATGAACGATTTATGTTTTCAAAGTATATTTGAAGACAAAATACAATATAAGGTTACGTTACAGTGATAAGCATTATATTCATGCGTTAAAAAATAAAATTAATGCAACAGAAAGTTAATTTTAAAAAACCCAAATACACTGATAAAACACTAACACATATTACTTATTTATTAAATATCATTAAAAAGTCTTAAAAAATTGCATTATAATTATAATATAATTTAATGATTGTTAAATAGTATAATGTATAATAAGGTGTGTAAGAAACAAAACTGGGCAGCATTTCAAAGAAAATATTTTAAGAAGTAAATATAAAATACATTGGTCGTAACTGTATTTTCCCTTAAAATTAAAAATTACAAAAAAGTGTAATTGTATTTTGTCTAAATTATATATATTTTATTATTATTATTATTTTGAATATAAAAATTAATTGAAAAAGAACAACTCAGTTCTTTAAATATTTTGATTTGTAATTTTGTTTTTAAAAAAATACTTCTAAAATTTGGATTTGAAATATTTTTTATAAATTAAATAATTAGTTTAGTTCTTACTTTGAAAAAGAAGTGTTTTAAATAATTTCTTTAAAAGATACATATAAAAATATGAAATTAAAATATTTTTCTCCCAGGTGTGTTATGAAACAAATATAATTATTTAAAGATTGTTATACTTAATGTTTTGTAGTTTCTTTTTTCATAAACAAGAAACATTTTATATAAAAAAAAAAAAGAAGTAATATAAGAAAATGTTTTATTAAATTTTGATAACCTTTTTTATAACCTGTGCTTTACTACAAACCACTTAAGGTCTTGGGTTAAGTACTTTGTAAGGAAGTACTCTTTAGACCAATGGTTGTGCATGGAGCTAATTTGGTCAAGATCGCGCTCAACCGTCAGGTTATTTCCAACAATAATCCGTCGGAACATTAAACAAATGGAAACATATGGGAAACAATAATTTTTTCTCATTTGTTGAAGTCTACAGGTGGATACGAAAATAGGTCTAGTGTATAAAACAGTTAGAAATATAAAAATATATTTATAAAAAAAAAAAAAAAAAAAAACAGAAGAAAAATAGAAATTTAGTTTTATGCTAAGATCAAGTATAAAATAAATAAATTTAGCAAATTTTATCTATCTGTTAATTGAAATAAGTTAATCACCGAAAGAATAGGTTTCAAGATTTAACATGAGCGTTGTGAAAATTTTGTTAAATAAAAAAAAATTAATAATAAAGTTCAATTTGAAATATCAAAAAATCTTATACAGAGACAAGTTATAAAACCTATATGGGCCTATCAAAAATGTTTGTTTGCACGAGGGACTCCAACAGACAAATAATACAAAGATTCCAAAACGAAGATCTGAAGTTACACGTCAATGAACCCTGGCACAGCAGAAATGCCGATCTTCACTGAAATTTTTGTATAACTTTTAAATAAATTATTTAAATTACGAAGTGTTTTAATTATCCATTATTTAATTTATGAAAGACAACAAATTTCTAATCAAAATTTTAGAAGTATCTTGTTTTTAAAATTAATCTTTAAAAAATAAAAATACAAAAACAAAATATTTGTATTTGTAAAAAATCCACTAACTCCAAGGACCCGAATTCGAATCCGACTGTGGCTAGTTAAACCTGTAGGTTCTGGGATCCACTCAGCCTCATTAAATTTAAACCCTTAATTGGGGTAAAGTCTGGCGGTTTAGCTTCATCATGGAAAAATCACCTCCTTGTATAGCCGTTGTTCTAAAAACAGGGCTTCCTTACAAAGTACTGAACTCATGACCCTTCACGAGTCGTAATGGTTCACATTTATTTATTATTACTATCATTACAAATAAAAAATACTTACGGCTTGAGTACTTGTACTTTTTTGATTTTATAAAAAATACTAATAAGCACACAATGATCTTGATTGTGATCTCAATAAATAAATAAAAAATATTAGAGTTTTATATCAGTGGCGTTTATAAAAGATAAAAAACTGAAAATGCAAACCCCTGTACCTACAATTGTTTTGTATTATATCTATCAATTAGATATTTATTTTAAATCTCGAATTATTCCGAACATATTTTGTATGTTGTTATGTTTCTATATAAACATTTTGAATTCGTGTATTGTGTTTATAATATCTGAGAAATTGTCCTCTTTTAAAATTCCATGCTATATTTATAATTTTAGTAATGTGTATGTATTTTCTTTACTTACTTTTCACCTATGTCAATTATTTATCTTCAAGCGAAATCCAAAGCATAATTATTAATAAGTTTGAAGTATGGAGGTTCTGATGAGTGATTTTTTTTTTTTTCCTTTCTAAATTAATTTTAAAGCTATATATTTTTATTATTTTTTTTTTTTTTTTTTATCTGTCCCACAATAGTTCGTTACAATTAATGCTGATAATTAACGTTTACTGCAGCGTGAGGTCATCTCGAGATGGCAATTATCTTGGATATGTAGAATAATTAGATTGATTTAAACCAGTTCAAAATATAATCCTGACGACAATTGGCTCAAATATCTTAGAGGTGGGTTAAACGAGGCAGATATTAATAATCCCGCGAGGCATCCCTGTCACTCATTCCTATTCCTGGCTCAGCAACCTGCTTAAGGTAGCCCCAACAATCTTCTGATAACTTAACTGTCTTCCTTCAGTCATTCAACGTTTAATAGTTGCCATCATTATTCGGAAAACAAAAAAAAATAAACACATCTGAGGTAAGATTTGTCGGAAAAAAATGTTTTCGTAAATTTATCTGCTACCTAAATTAACGATCTAAAGAGATCTGGATGAAGTTGGGAAAAAAGGCATTCTAATGCCTGGTAATTAGAGATAAAAAAAATCACTTCTTTATTTTAAATTAAAATTTCAATTATAATATCCGGAATATAAACGTTTTTACATCCTCAGGTACTTTCTTACTCTAATTATGATTTTTTTAATAATAACAAATTCTTATTATAACTTACTTCGGGCCACGTTCGTTTAGAATAATATTACAGGCAATAACAACGTTGTGTTTAAAAGAAAGGGAAATAATATTACTTAATATAAAGAAAACATATACATGACAACAGGTAGCGGCACCAGGCTACTAAATCCAAGGTCCCGGTTTCGAATCCGGCTGTGGTAGATAGATTATTTTCTGTTGCACTGTAGCCATGAGTCAGCCCGCTGGGGGGGGGGGGAGAGTCCACCCAGCCTCACGAAGTGAGCACCTTTAATTGGTTAAAAATCTGGTGGTCGAGCGTGATTCTGATTAAATCACCTCCTTGCACAAC
>NW_027115109.1:590965-595848 GCF_000696795.3 Halyomorpha halys
CCCCCCGACAAACTTCTTCAAGCATTAATCTACGGTCAACTATCTACACCTCATTAATAATTAAAAAGCTTGGAAAAACAGATAATGATAATCCAAGTAACTAAAGTCAATTTTGTAAAGCCAAAAATATAATACAATTAAGTAATAACTAAAAAACAGAAAAATCTTATAAGCGATCTATGTAACAAAGAATCTTGAGCAAACAATAAATTATAAAACTGGCACAAAAGATAAGAACGATCAGATTTATATTATTAACAAAATAAAATCAGATTATTTGGTATCTATCCAGATGGATAGAATAACCAGATTCTTTTTTATATTTTTTAATCTTAGACAGTTAATTCTAACTTGTAACAAATAAATTATATTAGTAGATATAATAATAATGGGTTTAATTATGTTATGTTATGAAACATATATCTGTGATAATCATACTGATGAAAAAAAATACTCGATTTTTATTTGTGAAGATGGAGAACAATGCTCTGAAATGTATACTAAGAAGTCAATGTATTATTTTTGAATAAAAAAATTATATTGTATGAAACCATATCGCCATTATTGTCTACTGACTTAATACAAAATTTAATTAGAAAAAGAATTATAAAATAAAGGAAAATCTGGTAGCGGGTGTAGTCACGAGAGATAACACAGACCAAGTACAAAAATTGTGTGACTATTCTAATAATTTTATTTTTTTTTTTGGCTTGGTACTGGCCAAATACTTGTAGTAATAAGTCACACATAATATATTTATGAGTGCATAATTTTATGCTAATTACTTTATAATAAGTACAACTGTAATTAAAACAAAAATATTATTTGTTGACAAAATTGCATTTATTCAATATTTATTTCTAGGTTCAGGTGGAATAACTTCTGATATTGAGTACCGTATGGTGGAATATGTGAAAATGCTTAACAAGGAGTTCAGGACATCAGCTACACCACCTATACCCAAACTAAGTGAGTATAATATTTGTCGATGTGGTTGAGTTAAATGATCTAACTACAATTTATAATGTTAGGTTCTCTTGATCAGAAGGCCTCGACAATACGTGTTCACTTATGTAAGATAGTTGATTAGGAAGTGAATAGATATGATGAGAATGAGACATACTGGTGCCAGCCGTATGTTCTCTAAGGATAGTAACCTCGTCCTACAGGGTACTACTCCTGTAGGTACGAAGAAGGAATGCAAGCCTGGAGGGTGCCACCAGGTCTTGCAGGAAGGTAAATTCATTTTACCGGGTTCTATTTCTGTAGATACGAAGGGAAGGGGTATGCGAGGCTACCTGCCGGGTCCTACGAAACGTAAAAAGGAGGAGAAATCCAGAGAAGGCAGAGAAATTATAGACAATAAGCTTTTTCAAAAATATAGCACTAGAAAGTACTGGTCCACTATGTAAATTGTTGTCCTATGCCTACAGTTTTATATAACATAAAATTTAATTTAACTGTTTACTTTTTCAGATTCCCCACCAGGGTCACCTTCAGAAGGTACTGCTGTGAATATGAATCCACTTGAGATGTCAAGACTTACCTTATGGAATATATATAACAATGCCGCACCACAAGAAACACAAAGAGAAGCCCTTAATTTAGAAAAAAGGGAAGATCCCCTACCACCTCCACCAAAAAGGCACTACCCTGACAATGATGATTTACACATCTCTAATACACACATCAAGATTGCAAGTAGAGACCATTTTGTATATTTCTAGTTGTTAAGTTTGTTTTTTCAGTCTCTTACATTTTCAAAGTAAGAAACTGATTAAACTTCAAATTTATTTGTGCATACTTGTCATCTTTATCCTGTGTAGACAGTACTTCTGGCAATAATTTCTTGTTATAACTATAACTACTTCAAAAGATTTTCTATCTGTGTGATATCAAGATTAGGCGGAATGCCAGAATTTTTCATTTTGCATCCTTTAGTTTAGGCTTCCAACTCGCTCAATTATCTCATCTTAAGATGTGGATTTGACATTTATCTATTTTAGAGGTTCAAGATTCAGATGTATTAGAATTATTGATGTTATTATTTACATATGCGAACATTTTTTTTTTTTTATATATAAGAAGATAAGATGGTCAGGGTTGCGGTCAAAAGTGAAACAAAAATAGTTTACAACTATTTATTTTCCTGACAGTCTTCCGACATTTAATTATTTACCATTAATTCAGATTTATTACCTCAGACAGTCTCATATATTTTTGTTTGTTTTAGCTTTCGTTGTCCAGCACCATATTCATTTGTAATTAATATTCGATAACAAGTTACTATTTCGCATTACCATAAAACTAAACTACACTTTTATGTTTTTTTTAAATATAAATTATATTTTTATCATGCAAATTATTAATTAGCAATCATACATTAGAATTTCGTTCTCCATATTTCAGGATGTCATGTATTTGGATATGTTAATTCATTGTCTATTATTTCTAAAATATAATTATAATTGACATTTTCCTAGAAGTGAGGTTCATCATATTTTAGTTTTATTTTGATTTGCTATAAGATCTAATATACTCACGGTGGAAAGATGTCAACTTTATAGGCTTTGTATTTATCCCTACCGCAACCTTTATCGTGGACTATAATGTCCTCGATTAATAAGTTTCTTCAAAACTACTGCTATTTATTTTAATTTTCAATGATCGTGAATAATTTATTAATTGTAATGATATGTGAATAATTATTAGGTATGTGGGCTGCTTATTGTTTTGAGTTGAGCCCTTATTCTACATTAATTGCTATATAAAATTAATTATCTAATAAATACATAAATAAAACATATATTTTTAAGAAAATAATAACAACTTTTCAATATGAACTTTTTTTTTTCTAAATTTTATTTATTCTATTAAGCTTTCTAGACAACAATGACCAAACCATCAGAGGGCATCCAAAATTAATTGGTATTGTAAAGTCAGTCCGAAATGTGCTTTGCTTAAAAATGCTACTTACCTTACTGCAATGAGGAAAGAATTAATATTGCATTAGAATTTAAATCGATATACCTACAGATCTTAATATCGATTTTTTGGAATCGCTCATCATTAATAATATATTTGATAGGTTCAATCCTTGCATCGATGACCGATGTATCGATTATTAATATAATCGAATTTTTATATGTTTTTTGTATAGTTTTATTGATGTTAAGTTATGTATAATAGTTTCCTATCAATAGGAAGTAGTTTATTTACGGTCTATATAGTTTTATATAGTTGTACATTTTTTTTTATCTCTTTTTCCAGATATATGAAGTACCTCTACCCTTATGAGTGTGAAAAGCGACGGCTGTCCACACCTGGGGAATTGCAGGCTGCCATCGACGGTAACAGACGTGAAGGCCGACGTGGAAGTTATGGCACTTATGCAGAAATGATGCAAAGAAGCCCGACCCAAAGCAGTCCTTTAAGCCTAGTGACAGGTGGACACAGTGGGAGAAGTGTCTCTGTCAATGGTACAGGAAATCACCACCACCACCATCACAACAACAACCACATTCCACCTCACCAAGCCCTCATGCCACCATCCGTCAGCGGTAAGTTTATAAATCTTTTAATTAACTGATAAAATTGTTCTTTATTAGGCTACACACTATCTCTGCGTTTTTATAAAGTAAAACCTCTGAATAGCGGGCATGTGACTTGTCCTTTAATAAGGGATGTCCTTAATGTAGAGGATTGTTAATTTTTTTTTATTCTCTTGTATAGAGCATTTATAAATACATATAAAAGTAATGTGGAAGCCTAATATTGATTTTATTGTACATATTAGTATAAGTGTGATTAGTGTTTTTATTTTATTATTATCTATGTTTTTATTTGTATTATTTTATGTATATATATAAAGTCAATTCATATATTAGTATGTACCTACTGACCTGGCTTCTAATAAAGACACCGGAAAAAAAAGTCTGTAACATATCATCCCGAAACGAGATTCGAGCAAATTACGACCAATCAGAATACTACCAATAATAGGAACAATGATAAGCAATAGACTAACATACTCCTTGCAGACACAAAACATTATACACACTAATCAATTCGGATTTTCTCTTCAAAAAAGTACAGTAGAAGTCATTTATAAGATTAAGGAAGAAATAGAAAAATGTTCTCAACTCCAATTGTCTCATGCTAAAACTCGATATATTTAGAGCTTTTAATAATGTTTGGCCCCCAATTATATTGCAAAACCTCCGAAATTACAATGCCACCTGAATATATACGCGTTAATTTCCAACTTTTTTGATGACAGAACCGTTGAAACCAGGGAAAATAATTAAAAATCAACAAAAATTGGCTCACAACAAGGATCGCGTCTTTCAGCAACTTTGTAGAATATTCCTGTAAACTCAATTTTTTACTTACAAATTCTAAAAAATGTTTAAATATTCCTGTATGCCGACGACATTTTAATACTTGTAAACTCAAAACTCTTCACACCACTACAAGCACCCATTAACCACACATTGATACAGGAAACTACCACCATCACTACAAGGAAATCCTCTCCACCACCATCAACAACAACAACATTCCACCTCACCAAGTCCTCATGCCAGCAAATGCCTCCGGTAAGTTTCCAAATCTTTTAATTAACTAATAATTTTTTTGTGTATTAGGCTATACTTTGTCTTTGCGTTTTTTATAATATGAAACTTCTGAATAGTGGATCTGTGACTTTTCTTTTAATAAGGGGTGTCCTTAGTGTAGAGAATTGTTAATTTCTTTTTACTCTCATGGATAATGCATAGTTACGTGGAGGCCTCATATTGATTTTATTGTGCATATTAGTATAAGTGTAATTATTGTTTTTATTTTATTATTGTCTATGTACATATTTTAATCTTTTATGTGTG
>NW_027115109.1:596032-598310 GCF_000696795.3 Halyomorpha halys
ATGACAGAACCGTTGAAATCTGGACGAATAATTACAAATTAACGAAATGCTTAACTATCGGCTCACCACAAGGATCGTGGAATCATTCACCAGCTTTGTGGAATATTCTAGTAAACTAAATTATTCACTTACAAATCCCAAAAAAAGTTCAAACATTACTGTATCCCGACGACGTTTCAATACTTGTAAACGTAAAAGTCTTCATACAACTACAAGCACTCACTAACCCCACATTAACAGTCATGGAGAAACGCAACAAGCTAGAATTCAACATAGTAAAGACCGTAAATACAGTATTAAACAGAAAACATCTACTTCTCAAAATTAATATACAGCTGAATTCTAAAACTCTTGTCACTCCTTTGACTACTTACCGACAATAAAATATTAATAAACTCTATAAAAAATCCGAAAAATCAAGACTAACTTACCGAGGCAATTAGACACGACATAATCAAAATTATGGATGGAAATATTAAAATTTCATTACAATGGGTTAAAGGTCACAGTGGGGTCTAAGGTAATGTAAGAGCCGACAGCTTGGCCGAATCTGCCGCTGGCGATACCCAGCTTCTCATCGACTGCAGTTCAGTTCCCTTATCCTACATTAAAAAATCCACAAGAACTGTCCTCATTCAGGATGCTGGCAACCCTTCATAAATACACACCTAACATAACATCCTAAAATTATAACAATGCATACATACAGTACGCGTTTTCGCATGGAGTATGTACACTTTTTAAATAAACACCTCCTGCATAGGGTTACTATGCAACAGGGAAATATATACATAAACAAAAAGAATGTGCTCAATAACATCACAAGACTATGGCAGACTGTTATGATGACCAGTAAGTTAAAAAAAAAAATTGCATAAATAAACATATATTTATTTTGAAAAAAGGATCATTGTAAAAAATATGTAATGTATTAACATAGGCACCTATATTTAGATTTTTTATTACACAACGCAAGGCACCTATATTTAGATTTTTTATTACACAACGCATACTAAAGAAATCTAGAAAATAAATTTCAACCAGTTATAAATTGATTTTTTTGTATTCCCATTATTTATTATTTCCAAACTAAATATATTTATTTATTGAATATAAGTACTGCGTGACATTGCCTATTTCTTCAGGATTGTTTGATGTTAACTATTTCTTATATATATTAAATTAAATTTAGACATTTTTTCCTTTGATTTTGATAAGCAGAGCATTCAAAAATGATATGTTATGGGTTTCTTTTTCGTTACATTTATCGTATTTCGCAGAACACATAAATATTTCTTTCTGAGGATGACCATACAGTTCTGAATAGCATGATTTATGGACTGTTTCACTAATCAATATTAGAAGGATATTTTCCTCAAGCACTTAACAACTGTTTTAAAAGAGATATTGGTTCAAAAATAAACCAATACAATATAGCTTGTCTTATTTCCTCCCCGTCCTCGCTCGTAATTTCTTGATTATGATTTACACTTTTTTTTTTAAAAATACATATAAACAATTTTTACTCGATCATTTAATCAATCGATATACTCGTCTTCCTTTAGGTCTGGATATACCTTAATCTCCGCTACAACAAAATCCAAGCGACTATAAACCTTAATTAACAGTTTTATTAACTAATTCTAGTAGAACTTTGTATGCTGAAGTTATCTCACTTAGAATTCAAGAGGTTGCCGGTAATTTACATTTTTTCAATGGTGTAAAAATTGTTTTTCCATATAGGATTCCATCATTGTCCCATACATTGACTATCTTTTCATCGGCTTGCTATTCTGGGCTCGGTTGGTTATTAACATGACAAAAGACTGCCTGGGATGAGTGTGAGAGATTGTGTAGCCGACGATATTGAATTTGTCAGTTTTTTTTATGTACAGAAGATCGACCGAATGATCAATTCTCAGCTTGAGTATATGAGCTGCTCATAATGTAATTCGAAACTATATAAGTTTATTCTTGTGAGATAGGTTAGAATTGTTAACTCTCAAGCCCTCTGTTTCTTTATTTGATTTTATTTTTTCCCCATCACACTCCTATCTTTGACACAATATAATTTTAAAAGTGTTACCATTTCTAGATAATGTTTCAAAAATAAGTTAATAATAATTAAAAAGCTTGAAGAAGTTTGTGGGGGGTGCGGTCAGCAAAGAACAACATAAATAAACAAAACCATATTTATTTATTTTATGCCGACGTTAACTCAAGCTGAGTCGTTACCAATCTTCCCTCTAAGCCACAACCCCTGATGAAGACCTGAAAC
>NW_027115109.1:606930-617951 GCF_000696795.3 Halyomorpha halys
TCTTTCTTAACTGGAAGAGCTCTTTTTGATTAGAATTTATAGAACTTTTACAACTCTTTATCTTGTACATTTATCAGTGAAGCTGCTATTATTGAGATGAGAACCCAGCTATCTTTATCTTCTGTATCCATCCTTCAATACTGCAATAATATGTAATTTTTTTCTAATATCTATGCATTTTTTCTTTATTAGATTCATGATCTCTTTTAAATGCACTAATTGCTGTCAGGGAATCAAAATGCTAACCTAAAAGTTTATGTCATTGTTGGTTAGAAACATGATGTAACTTTCAATAGCAAAAGTATCAAGTACTCATGGGAGGTTTCCGTTTTCTTACAACTGAACCTAATGTAGATTATAGATTGTCTCATGTAGATTTCAAGTAGACTACAAAGTAAAATACTTTTTCAGGATGTAGCCCATTACGTGAAATTTTTAAAAAATTATATTTCAATGTGAAGATTTTGCTTGGTAAATGAAATATAAAATAATATATTAGTCGCTAGCATTCTTAAAATCAAAACATAACTTTCATACTATACATGCCATGTTCTCTTAATGAAGGAACCAAAAATAGACTCAAAACAGGAATTCTGAGACAAAAAGTTTATATAGAAAACTAGATAATGCAGAATTTAAATCAATTATTTATTTTTAGTAAATTACTTGGTACTTATTATAAGAAATTTTTTCATCATTAAGATTATCCCAAACTACTTACAATATCTAATACTTTTGATTTTTGTTTTTGCAAAATCATATTAACCAATACAAAAAATAGTTAAGCAGTAAAATTATTTCTAACATACAGAATAATTGAGAACAATTTTATTACTTGTAGTTGTTTTATAAATTCTTTGGTATGATAATTTTATTTTAATTACTCAAATGATGATATTATCATGAAATATAGTTTTCTAACTGTTTTTTGTTCATAAATAAAACTTGTTTCATTCTAATTTTTTTTTTTTAATTAGGAGAAAACAAAGGAGGAGACTCTGAAAACTCATTAGTTGTGAGCATGGATATCAATGGTATTGTATATCAAGGTGTTTTATTTGCACAGAATGCACATAGCAATAGGGTTCAATCATGAACTGAAAACGTAAAGAATTAAATATGAAATATAAATGAAGCTTGTAAATTTGAAATGATGAAATATTTTTAGCATTTCAAATTTAGATTAATTTACAAAGGAGTGGATTTAAACAAAAATATTATTCCTGTAAAATGTTTTAAATTTTTTTTTCCTTTTCTACAATATTGTATTTCAATGTTTAATTTTTCATTTTATTTATTTTTAATGATGTTTATAATATATTTAATGTATATATTACAAAACCTTACATATATTTCTTAATGAAATAAATTTGTAAGTATTTTTCAATGTTAGGGTATCCTGTGAATATCGTCGTAATGTTTTTCCATCACTGAAACGTAGAAAGTGATCGGTAGATATAATCAGTCTCATCAGTAGCAGGACTAATAGAGCTACCTCTTTTCAACTCTCCGATGAGACAGCTTATTGTATTTTAATTATGGAAAACTTTTTATGACTTTGTAAATTATTACATGACTTTTATTTAATGATTGCATTTTTTTACATAAGTTATTTAAATATGGAAATAATGTTGTGATTTCCTTAATATTAACCTTGATTTGAATTTGTCGATTTTAATCGAACAAATTTATTGTTCTTTGTTATTTTTAGTTTTTTGAATGCACATAGATTTTTTACTACTTAATTATACTTTAGGCATATTTCTGTGTGAATGTATTCAAATGTGAATTTGTATTTTGTTTCATTTTTATGAGGAATTTATTACATTTGAGTCTATTGTATATAAGTAAATGAAGTAGAATTAAAAAGTAGATATCAATTGTAATGATAAATTGTATTATTGTTGGGAACATTTATTCAAAGGAGTAGAATTAGAATGAAGTTCCAAATTCTAGAGTACAGTTTGTAGATTTTGAAGTTAAAGTAAATGTGACTACTTAACATTCATGAAATTGATTGAAATTAAATTATACCTAAACATATTGGCATTGTAAACTAAATGCTCTTTTGTTTTTAAACTTAAATAAAACTCATTTCCAAGACAGCTTATAATTTATTACCTACCTATTACTTAATTAAATGATGTAAGAAATGAATGATTAACTTGTTAATGAAAATGATGAGGAAGAAACAGAATTAAATGTAAGTATAATCTTGATATTAACAAAATCAAGTTAGATCAAAGAAGTTTAGGGACGCCTTATATTTTGTTCTGCTCTCTGATACTTCTTTTTGTACCATTCAGCTTTTGATTCAAGAAGGACATTTTGTGCTTCCAAGGTATGAATGATTGTTTTTTGAACTAACCCTTTATCCTGGGCCTTCAGGTAACATAAGATACCTTATGTTGTGATTAAGAATGAAAGGGGGATAACCACTTTTTCCTAAACTTGCTCCTTTTGCACCACATGGTAGACTTCAACTGAAATAAGAACAGCTTTTTATTTAAATGAGATGATTTCTCACCATTTCTTAGTTGAACAGTATTGCCACAACTATGGTAACACTGCTGAAGACAGTTTCCTATACTAAAAGACATCTTTGTTTTCCTTCCTATGGGTTTACTAGTAAGGGGATAAATAAACTAGTTTCTAGTATAGGACAGTTACAAAAAATAAAGAATAAATATCTGATTTTTTTTTCTTCCACATTGTAGGTCCGTTCAACAGAGGTGAACTTGTCAATCTTCTGCAGGGGGCAGTAACATTCCTGAACATTCTGACTTTTTATTTATTTTTTTAAATTTCTTTACAGAAAATAACAATAACCACTAAAAAAACTTTGAACCACACCATTGAATTCCTCACCAAAAAAACCTACAGAATTTATGTCATTTCACATTTATCCAAAAAAAAGCATTAAAATATTTATTGAAGTCAAGGGGACATCAAATGTATGTATGTGTATATATATATATACACATCTGTCATTCTTTTATTGCTTGACCATTTGTTGTCCCTTGCTGTATATGGGATGTTCCAGTATTGGCCTATTTGTTTAGAGTTCTGAAATGGGCGAATACAGACCTGGATGATCTAGATTCTTACCTCAGAGTGCAATTAGTAAATTCCCAAAAATATCATCCGAATTCTTTTGTGGTTAGAATGTACCTTCCGAGAAAAATAGGAGGATAAGTGCTTACCAGCACGTTAAAAAACTTGCTGCAACAAAGAGGAAAATCTTCAGAATTAGTTCCAAGCCCACATATCTTTGAGAGTCATCTCAACTATTGTGGTATTGAACAGAAGCTACACCACACTAACCCTTAAAAATGAAAATCTTCCCTCTGCAGTAAACCAAGAACTTTTGCTTGAAAACTGGAAATTTAAAGAACAGCATGGAAGATTTTACCATAGTTTGTCTGAAGGAGGAATATACAGGAGGGCATCCCTAATGTGGCTTCCCAAGGGTGCTCTTTTCCCAGAAACATAAGGATTTATTTTTGCCATACAGGACCAGATGATAGCTACCAGGGCTTACAGATGCCGTATATGTGGCGAAGACATTAGGAAATCTTGTCAGCTCTGTAGAACAGTGTCAGAATCAATTCCATACACCACATCAGGCTGCCAAGTGCTTGCTGAGAAAGAATATTTATTGAGGCACAACAATATTGTTAAAAAGAAGTACAGTGATCATTGATAGATGGGATATCAAGTTCTATTGGGACCAGGCCATCATCACCGATCACACTATTACTCAAAATAACCCCAATATTTTCATAGTCAGAAAATTTATTAATATTAAAGATTAATTTTTTATAGCTTCACCTTTGACCTAGGTCCGGGGATGTTCTACTTCCAGTGATAACCAAGAATAAGGGAAATTCCTAGATAGTAATCATAGCAATTGCATAGTGAAGAACATTAAAGAAGAGAAACATAAAAACTTAGGTGAAATGAAATGAAAGGTGCTGAATGAAAATGCTGGTTTTGGTTTGGAAGAGACAGTTCTTTTACGAGTCAGCAACCTATAAAAGTCACATAGAGAAAATAGGATCTATGGAGAATATAAAATTCCAAAAGAACCAGCTGTTTCTGAATTATGCAAGATTAGTAACAAAAAAATTATCTCTAAAACTGAAAATAATTTTATGAAAGGACTGATTTAACTGGATTTTCCTATACAACCAAACTAACGAATAAAATTATTAATGGACTCTAACAGAAACAAGTATAAAGCGGTTGAATATTGTCTTTTCTAAACAAAAAATTAGGGAACTTGAGAAGCAAATAAAAATCCATAGCTGCAACGGGGGTTGAGCGTGGTGCACCCAAGATTAGTCACAGTGCTTTAATTTCTGGCTGTCTAGCCTCTTTAGGGATGCATCAGAAGCAGTTCAAAACTTAGAGAACTTGATAAGCAAATAAAAATCTAACATTCTCCGTGAGATTTCAGATTGAAAACAGATGTGGTATGGCCACATGAAGAAAGAACTGTTGGTAGTAGATAAAAAAAACTCTCTTATCGTACACCGGATGGATGCACCCAGTTAGAGTAGGACTAATAGAGAAAGAAAGCTTGAACAAAACATTATGAAAACATTGAGCAGTAGTTCCCAAACATTTTTCACAATGGCACCCTTCTTGGGCTATTAAATACACACAGCACCCTAGTCACAGTAAAAAAATAATGGTGTCACAATTATCCTCAGAGTGATTAAAAATGTTGGAAAAGAAGGGAGAATATTGCAAAGTAAATGCTGGAATACAATATATACTTGCTATTTAAATGGTAATTTTTTTCTTTTCTTTTTTTGAGAAAGTGGCATTCGCCTGGGGTGCCCTTGCATATATCAGGGTATCCAGTTTGAGAACCACTGCCATGGAAGATATGATATTTAGATTTAAATAAACCTATAACACATATAAAATAAATATGGAAAATGCAATTAGAAATAAAAAAGAAAAAGAGATTAAATAATTTTCTAAAAGCACAATAATTTACATAATAATCTGATAAATACTATACTCTAAATAGAAATTACACTTTTCTCTGATGGTCTACGAGCTTAACAAAAGTAATTAACTCTCGGTACTGGCTAAATAAAGATATTTTTTAAACTAGTCAGCTTTACAAATTTGAGCTTTTGTTTGCTTAAATATATGTGCTGACGAAGCAAAATTTTGTAAGCTCTATTTCAAAGGTAAAAATATAAAATTTATTCTTACATTTCCTATGGTTGGGGGTAGCTTTTTATTCTTTCATATCTGGTTGATTGAGTTTTCATAAGGAATTATAATTTGATGAGTAACTTTTGTACTGTTTTGGTGAATGCCTACAAAGAGTTTTCCTCTTACTGACTCTATTGTTGGTTTTTTATATTTTTTCATTTATCCAGACATTTCTGTATAGGAGTATCACCTTATAAGGCTACTTTATCATAGGATGTTACGAAGGTAGAATTTATAGATGCAGTGCATAATTCATGCACTGTATTTCTATTTCTTTATATACTTATATTAGAATAGTAACTATAATTAAAGCAATTTTCCTCAGTTATATTTTTCACTGACTATATTTTTCATCAGAGCTATCTTTTTATTATCGTCAGAGTTACTTTTCAATATCGATAGGACAATTATATTTTAAATGACAGTCATTTTTAATGGAAACAAGCATAGCAGAGTACTATAAGTAAGTTCAGTAAGTACTGAGTATGATTGCTTTACTAGTAATCAAAATGTTTAAGTGCAAAATTTAATCCTCTCAATCATAACACTGCAAGCTAAAGTACAGATTACAAAACTGTGTCTTCAAGAGCAAATGCTATGAATGGACCCAGGGTTTTGGAATGACTTCACAATTCGAACTCAATGGCTCAAAACACAGAAAATCCATCATGTTGTAAGCCAAGAATTTACTCTTGAAGAAAGAAGGGATGACTGAAGAGAGGGAACCATTTATACAAACACATTTCCCAATTCACTATCACTCAAGCAAGGCAGTGCTGAAACTTATCCAACAGGTAGATAAGAAAACAGCATCTGGCTCTGAGTTAAAAGCAATAGCCCTGGAAACAATAGCTGCCTTAAGAACACTGTCTAGAAGGCAAGACCGGAATTTTGTTATCACCACTGACTCTCAAGTAGCTATCCTTGCTGTTACCAACATGCAAGAAATTCTACCAAATGCTATTTTGGAATATAAATCCCTCCTCCACAGCCTGACACTTCAAGGCACTGATGTGGTCTTACAGTGGATTTCGAACCATTGTGGGATTTCGGGAAACGAAGAAGCAGATAGTCTTGCCAAGCAAGGGGCAAAATTGCCACAACCAGTCCATCCAACTGGATAAGGACCATAATTAAGGAGGAAACAAAAACAACACCCATGGAAAGGATGGGAGAGAAAAGATATAAAAGTTTGATAAAAAATCCCAGATGACCTCCCAAGAAGAGATGTGGTGGCCTGCTTCCCCCTGACGACTGGCCACGACTGCCTGCAGGGTCATATCTACAAGATAGACCTGGCTCAGGATCTCATGTGTGCATCATGCAATCAAGGCAGAATGACTGGAGACGCTTGTTTCTGTTAGATTCCAGGGAATCATCTTGTTTGTTTGTTAGGTCGTACAGGAAAAGTTAGTGAAATCAGTCATTTCATAAGATTATTTTCATTTTTAGAGCAATAGCCTGATTTATGACTAAAAGTTATGTAAGAAAACAGTGGGCTTTTTGTTACTCATTGCTAAAACCTGATGACTATCCTTAAGTTACTGTTTTGTATTAACCAGGGTGGACTCCTAAGGTTTATTTTTTTAGGACCACTGCAAAATAAATATCAACTGACCTAGGTGGGAATTGAACCTATACAGTTTCATCCCAGGCATTCTGGGAACCTCACCCCAACTTGCTTGGCCATATAGAAGGCTAGTTTATGGTTAAAAAATCTGCTATTATTCAGTTTAAAGAATGCCTCCTAATGCTGTTAGTCATTATTGGAATTGTTTATGATACCATTTCTCCTTAAACTGAATTAATAAAAACTTCTTTCTCTAAATAAATTATTAAACTTTTTGTGTGTAGGTTAAATTGATATGATTTTATATAATTATAACACCATACATTATTGTGAAAATAAGTATACAATACAATACTATAAATTGCAAGATTTAATTTAGAAGATAACTACTTTTCTTACAAATATAAATTAAAAAGTAGATTGAGTATTAGAAAATATCACCTTTTTAATTTTGCACTTACTTTGATAACATTTTGATGCCCTAATTTGATAAGAAGCTGAAAACATCTTGGTTGATTGATAGTTTGTACATGGGACCAGAATTACCAGTTTAAAGAATGAGATGGTTACAGTTGCCCCTCTTCTTCCAGCCTGTGAGTATGTTTGGTGATGAACAATGTAGAGGGATGGTGGTTAGTACATGTGACAAACAGCATAAGGTACAGTAGAGGAACAGGAACAATTTGTCACTGATACAACTAATGGTTGCCAAGATCCATCTTTATTAGAAAGAAATGTAACCGTCTTTAAACATTTCTTCTATACTCCTAGATAGGATTTCTATCATAGACTCTTAAGGTATATAAACTTGTAACCTAAAACAAGGGATTGGTCTGGGAGTCTAATTATGACTTCCAGAGAAAACCTACCCAGTTACAACAATAGATGATATAAAGACTATACTGCTTTGAAGGGAGCTGGTATCTACCTACAGTATTTTGAAATAAACTTAAATATTTTTTAACACCCTCTGACAAACTTCTCCAATCATTAAATATTTTAGGTACAGTTGTTTCCTTTACTAAAGGCTGTGACAAGTCCAGAAGTAATCATTAGCTGCAGGGTCAGACTCATATCCATGTTTAAATTTTTCCTAACAATATTAACCTATTGAATAACTTAATCCACTTCCTTACCTAGCCTACATTGTGAAGTATAAAACCCACTTGCTGTATCCACTGTATAATTGCCAGTACCTTCTTTATGCACCTTGTATCCAATTTCTTTTTTAAGTGTGGAGAGGATTAACTTTTCAGATGCTCTCATAACGTGATTATCGGAATTAAACAGGTAGAGGGATTATCAGAAAAATGGAAGACTCCCTTATCTACCATATTCACAAGAAAAATTTCCTTGTGTATGAAACTTCAAACAAAAAGTAGTAATATAAGTGGAACTCTCTCAGAAATATAAAAAATAGGAGATTAAAATTCAAACTGGTAATTCTATAAATCCTCTTAATTGATAGTTTTATTGCACAGTAAATAACCTAAATGAGAGGAAACTATAGCCATGTGATCAAACAGTAACTAATACCTTCATAGATGCATAGACTACAAGAATATGAATCATCTTTTATAAATATTAATTTATTATTTGAAAATTTGAGTTGAATGAATATTTATTTAAATTGGAATTTAAATATCCCAGGAAATGTTACCCAAAGAAGGCAGCTCAGGACTAAATCTAATGAATGAATCAATAATCAATAATTAAAAAAAAGAAAAGTGTGTAATAAAAACTTTAAACTTCATTTATGTAAGGAAGAGAAACGAGGTGCATATTTATTCAAAGGCTATTCTACTTCTGCCTCAAAGTATAGTAATATAGACTACATAAACTTGAACATTAACTATAATTCAAGGATAGCTTACAACTTCCTAGCCCTTAAAATGTATTACATGTGGCATTGCAGAAAATTAAGAATGCATGCACTATGTTCCACAAATCCAAATGAATCAAATAACAAAAAAATTGAAACCAAGAATTGAATTTTGTACTAATACTACACTGATGAGGTTGATATATCAGAAATGTAGGGTCATTTATAAGGCATGATTCCCATGATTACTGTTCTATCTGACTTTTGTTTTTCATAAAAATATGTTAATTAGAGCATAAATACAATGCTGGAATACATTTGGTGTTTTTTTTTTTTTTTGTAACTCCTTACATAGTGTAACATTGAAACTTTTTTCTTTTCCTACACCAAAGATGGCATTTCTGCTATTTTGTATTGGACAGCCCAGTATACTTTAGCTTTGTTCACATAACTCCTGTATGAAATTAAGTCCGCCATTGCCTATAATAATAAAAAAATAAAGTAATAAAAAGTAACATTGAAATTAGACCTGCGAACAATTTTTTAAAATAAAATTACAATATTTACATGGATGTGCTAGTATGAATCACAAGTTTCATTATTATTATTACTATTTTAATAAGGACACATATGGAAAAAGAAAAAATTATATTTATAATCCTGCCGATGGAGCATACCCCAATTGTCACGCTTTTTTCTTTATAAAAAAAATTAATAAAGTTAAGTTTATAATTAATAAATTAAATTTAATAAAAAGGTGTAGCATGAAGTTTTTCATTTAAATTATTGAAAGAAATTGGTAGAATACTTCCAAATAATATCTATTATATAGAATTAAAAAATAAGATTTGCCTTTTAGGATAAGGTGGACAGAAGTGAAAAGTCTTACAAATCGTTCATGAAAACAATAGTTAGTGAAATTGAAACAATGTAGCTTATAAGTTGTTTTTTCTTTCCTAATAAATTTTATAACTTTTTCTATTATGTGAAAGTTGATTTAAAATTATTATTAGTAATATGATATTTAAAGTACTCAAAAGTTTTTTTGGAAAGTTGTAGGACAGTGATTTTCATTGTTCCCATTTTTTTTTTCTGTTATGAAATGAAATGAAGCAATTATATGTTATCTTAAAATTTGTATTGCATTCACTGTACAATCTTCTCAGCTAATTTTATTTCTGGTTGCCCAAATTTTTAATTTCTTAAAGAATTAATTTTCATGTAATACCCTAAAACTCTCATTTAAACAAAACAAAATTATAATCATTAACCATACAAATTATTTTTCTCCAGTACTTTATGGATAGAAGATAATTAAGACAGTAATTTGCAATAAATACTTTTTTCATTCACTAAAGATTAATAAGGTTACAGATACCATTTCTATTTTCAAAACAATTCATTTATTAAGTGATTGCATTAAATATTTTTCTTAATTTAATTAAACATGATCTACAAGTGTTGCTTCCATGAATATTAATGATTGAATGCTATAATTTTTGGAACGTTTTATAATTTAATAAAATAATTCAAAAGAAATTATTATTATTAGCTTAAAGATATACAGAAAACAGGGTTCAACATGTTTGAATTTTTGAGGAGGTAAGGAATGGAACAATTGTTTTATTTTAAAGGAAAAGAGCTAAAAATTAAAATAACAACTTTAACTTAATTTATTATAACTACACATATTAGCAAATAGAGGATATGCGAAAATAACTCATTTTATAATTTCATACTCTACCTTAAATCATAAATCGAAAATCAGAATGGTATTACTATAACAAGATAACAATTAAATTAGTAACATCATATCTGCATATAATACTCCATATACCATAGCTTTCTTCACATTGTTGGCAATACTGTTATAACATCATTTTAACCAGCAACAATTCTAGGTTAACATAATTATTAAAATTATAAATGAATTGGGATAGATCTCTTATTAGGGAAAATAAAAATAAGTTTTTGAAAGCTTCATTTTGGTTTGGATTTAGATTCACTTACTAAATTTCAATACATAAAAATTTCATGCATATAAACTCAACTATGATCTTATATAGGTGAATAGATTATCACAGATGTTTCAATCATGTGATAATCTATTCACCTATATCAATCATGTGTGAGCAGAATTTTGATACTCTATTGATTGTAAAATAAACATATATTACCTAAACATTTAAACATATATAATAATATGAAAATAGCCTTCATCATGCAAAAAATAGACTCATGTTTTTGATTTACTAATTATGGTAAACTATTAATGATCATTAATTTTTTCATCCGCATAAAATATTAAAACAGTAATATGTCATTTCACAGTTTGTTATTCAAATTACCCATCAAGTATATAAGTAGTCCCTATTTTTTTTTATTTAATAATAT
>NW_027115109.1:618106-628936 GCF_000696795.3 Halyomorpha halys
TAACTCTATAACTTATGGATCATATGAGGAGAAGATGGTTGGGGGTGCGGTCTTCAATCATCAACCATCTTCTCCTCATTTATCATCCACGGTCAACTATCTCTCATAATTATGGATCATATGGTTGTGGCTTTTTTATTAGAATAGTTTATAACAGATTGTTGATTTCCATAAGATTAGTAATGATATACCCATTACATAAATTAGTTTTCTATCATAGGATTTAGTAAACATTATTCTCACTGTTTGTCAATAAAAGCCTTGTTTTATTCCTTTGCATTAATTCTTATTCTAGATGTTTTTAGGTACTACACTGTAATCTCCATTCCATGCACTTTGTATCATATAGGAACCTTTCTCAGCAGCCATGACAATAGAAGCTATTGGGTTACTGTTAGGAACATATGGAAAAATTGATGCGTCAATAACCCTCATATTAGGAATTCCATGAACCCTTAATTCAGGATCTACAACAGCATCAGTAGCAGAAGGGCCCATTTTACAACTTCCAGAAGGATGATTCTCTGGACCTGTATACCACCTTACTACACATTTCCAGTATTCGTCTGTAGCAAAGGGTAAATATGCACACTTTTCTTTCGGAGTTGGCTCCAGCTTCAAGTTCCAGTTTTTTAGTGCATTTGTTTGAGTAATTTGAATCATTTTTTTAATTCCATCAACCAGAATGTCAACATCACGTTCTTCAGCCAAATAATTTGGATAAATCAATGGATAATCCAAAGGATCACTACTTTTAAGTGTTAGGTAACCTTTACTCAGAGTAAGTACATTGGTAGGTCTTGCATTTATGTGAACTACTTCATCATCAATGGCTTCATTTCCTTCCTTTTCAAAAAGAGAACAACCTGCTGAAAAACCATCAAAGAATACTTGTAGATCTGGGATATGGCCAGCATATTTTGACTTTAAAAATGCTGTCACCTGTGTTATCCCTGTACAAGACATTGGGCCTGTGCCATTGTCTAAATACTCCCTGAGTACAGATTTGCTTTTCATTTTTGTTGAATAAGCTGAGCGGCCAACAATTGGAACATTGACTGATACATGATTATGCAAGTTTTGTCCAACTTTTAGGTCTTGAATAACTGATATATTGTGCTTTTCTAGGTCATCCTTTGGTCCAACTCCAGACAGGAGAAGGAGGTGTGGTGAACCTACAGCTCCAGCTGATAGAATTACTTCCTTTTTTGCCCGAACCCATTTTATAGTACCATCGATGTCAATGAACTCGATACCTTCTGCTCTTTTTGACTGCTCACTAATGAGAACCCGTGTTACTCTTGAATTTATTTTGATTACCAAGTTTTTCCTGTCATGATGAGGTCTCAAATACATACGAGGTGTACTTGAACGAATACCATTATCAACCATCATCTGAGCAACATTAATACCTGTTTGATTAGAGCCATTAAGATCTCCAACTCTGTACCCAATTTCTTCCCCAGCTCTAAGGAGATCTTCTGCAAACTGTGGTTGATATGGAAACTGCTGAACTACAAGAGGACCATCTGTGCCGTGATATTCCTTCTCGATAATATCAGGGTTCTTATTCCTCTCTGATTTTTTGAAAAATGGAAGGCACTCCTCGTAAGACCATCCAACATTACCATTTTTCGCCCATCCATTAAATATATCTTTGTGGCCTCTTGTGTACATCATTCCTGTAACAAACATAAAAAATAATGACATAAGTATTTTATATTATAATAGTATCTAAATTATGTACATATATTTTTGGAGAATATACCTAATGATGCATATAATTAAACCTTTGGATCTGTTTAAAATTTACAAATCTATACAAGTCTTCTCTAACACAATCCATATTGTAGATATCATTTGTAAATCATCAGAAATCATTCATAAACTATATTCCTTTTAATTTCATCAAAAGTGATGTGCAGAAATCCTGGTCTTTGCCTATTTTGGTGGGACTTTGGTATTTGGTGGGACTTTGCCTATTTTGTTTAAGTTATAATTTTATAAATAATTTTTCCTATTCTTTCCAACACTAATCCATCCTTTGTCACACCATTATATCCCACAGTGAAATGCCTGATATACTAACAGTTGAAAATGTTTTTTTATTTATTTTTAAATTCATGTTTACTATATACAGAGTGTAACAGGATAAAATCGATAAACTGCAAGTAAGAACACAACACGGGCTATGCCTTTACTACAGAAAACAATAATTAATATGAAGAACTTTCCATAATCCATCGAAACTGCTCAAATAATCAAGCAGAAAAACTGGCAGTATTAAAAACTGCAGACTACATATTAAGACAATCAAACATAAAACTATATTCAACATTTATACTGAGAACAAAATATTAATTTATTCCATCAAAAATAACAAAATACAAGACCCACTTACAGTAAAAATTCAAAGTAATCAACCAGGGCATAGAAACTCAATTGCTTTAGGCAAAAGGACACAGTGGTGTTGTAGGTAACGAAAGAGCAGACATACTAGCAAAGACAGCAGCTTGCGATAATCAATTGCCAACTAAATATAGATTAGTTCCTGTTTCTTATGTTAACAAATCCTTACAAACCGACTTAATCGAAGAGTAGAACAGACATTGGCAATAGTCAACTAAAGGACAACCATTACACAAATACTTTCAGAACATCACCTCACAAAACTACAACATAACCAAAAGCACCCATTACAAACTGACTCAATTTCTTACAGAACATGGACGAACTAACCAATACTTGAAGAGATTACTTACAAAATTTAGACGCATGTAAGTGTGATGGAAAAATTCCACAAACTTTTCAACAAATATTGTACGACTGTTAATATATGACAACAAAAGATATAGTAAGTTGAAGTCATCTCCACTGCAAGAGGACTCATTGCCACTTCCCGAACAAATATTGAATAAAAAATACAAGAAACAACTTAAAGAGTTCACCGCCATCATAGACCTGAAATGTTAATGTGTAGAGCGATAAGCAAATTAAAAAAAAAATTATATTATGTCATTTTTTAAAATTATTATTATACAAGTTGTCATTTAAAATTTTTTTTTTCTTTTTCGTTCTTTTCAGTTGTAATTTATTTATTTTTAATATTCTCTTTTCTAACATATCTCACTACTTCTTTTTTTGTATTATGTTTTTTATATTGTATTTATTCTATATATTGTATTTTCTTTCTATTGTATTATATATTGTATTTCTCTTTCTATTGTATTGTATATAACAATGAAATAATTTTGTACAAACACTATATGTTTATAACATGCTTTGTGCATGGTGTATACACAAATTATTTAAAATATACAAATATACACCTCTTCTGTTGGGTTTAGAGATGGAAAAATATTTAAAAAACAAAAGCAAATATATATACATACATGTGTGTATAGCATTTTTTTTGGAGGGGGGGAGGAAGGGGTAGGGGAAAAATCATTCCTTAGATGAAGTGCAAAAAATATGAAATTACCCAACAGTGTGAGATTCCTACTCAATAAAAAACCACCACCCAATTCTTCTTTACCACCCTTAGGAACCACTGTCTGAAGTGTGTTTTTTTTTTTATATATCCTGTTCTCTAGAAGGTAGTAACTCTGTTTATTTATTTTTGAAATTTCATAGATTTCTTATCAGTGCTGTTAATCATGCCTAATTTGTTTATTAGATAGAAGGAACATGAAATTAAATTTCATACGTCAAAATTAGTATTAATTGTCTGATTATTATATTTTTCTATGATAAGTCCGGCAGCACAACTTTTTCGATAAAGTTTGTCACTCCCTAGCCCTGTTACAAAGTTGAGGCAAAAACATTACAAGTTAATGGTACTAATTTCTTTTGAAGCAAACCTTAGGCTTCCATTTTTTCAGCATTCTTTCAAGTATTGATAAAAAATATAACTTAAACTTTAAATTAAACACAATATCACTTTAAATGAATGGAATATGGTCCGGGTGCGGTAAAAAAAAACTCAATGAGTGAGTTTTTTTTTTTACCGAACCCGGACCATATTCCATTCATCTACACACACGGTCAATCAGTAATCTTCCACAATATCACTATAACTTTTTTTTACCTCTAACACACAGTTTTTGGTCACTATCTATCCTGTTTTTGAAATTCTAATATACCCTCACAATAGAAAATGTCACTCCCTAGTGTTCAACAAAATCATTGCAGATAAGATCAATGTTTTGTTCATTATATAATTCCCTATATATTCCTAGTATTTCACTATTAGGACCCCCATAGCTGTTATCAATGGGATTCTCAATTAGTAGTTTAAGAAATGGATGTCTGTGAAATTAATCAAGAAGACATTATTAAACTTCTTTGTTATTCTAATTTTTTTCATAAAAAAGAGAAGAATGGTATTTTCATATCATCCCTAATTGAAGTGAATTAGCAGTTGATGTAACATGTTGCTACTTATTAGTTTGAAATATTTCCTTTTTACTTATTTTCTCTTAGGTGTGGATTTATTTTTCCCAATTAATTCAGTTCACTGATATCATATAAAATAAACTAAAAGCTTCTGCTTGTCTCTTTAGATCCTGAGTAAACTTATGCTGTTTTTTAATGTAATATGTTAAAAATAAAATTTGTTTATAACATTCGACATTACATTCAATTTTGGGTTTTACTGCCATAGTAGATGTGATAATACTGTAGTGATACACTACCTGCTGTACATTGCTTCCGAATCTGGCTAGGCAGATAATTATTATCTGTTTCACTGTAGCTGTGAGTCAGCCTTGTGGGTTTGGGAGCCCTCCAGTTCCACCCAGCCTTATAAAATAGGTACCCTTAATTGGGTATAAATCTTGCCAAATTCTGACCAAATCACCTCCTTGCTCAACCATTGGTCTAGTAAGAGTACTTTCTTACAAAGTAATACACCCTTGGTCTTTCATGGGTTGTGGTGGTACTGATTTAATTTTTAAAGTCCTACTACATGTCACTTCCTAGAATAAAACTTTCTTTAAAAATCGATACCATAAAAACTATTATATTAAGAGTGTGGCAGGTTCAGAAAGTTATCAAGAAGCATTGACTGAAGCCAATAAAAATAAAAATAATCTAAACACTTTACTTTAATTTTTTTAAATAAATGGTAACAAATTTAGAGAATCACCCATATACAAGCACGTTCCTCATTAGAGATATTTGAGTGCACTCTAAATAAAATTTCATTTCTTTTTTAGTCTGTGTGGAAATAAAGAAACAGAATAGCAATTCATACATCTATCCTAGGCAGAGAACAAAAATAATTAAGTTGAAATGAAGAAGTAGATGAAACTCCTTTTTAATCCTTAAAGGAACTTGAATTCAGCAATTTTAATCTCAAGCTGTCCATCTTAATCAATGTTATTAACATATTTTGTTGTAATGCTATCATAATGATTCCCTTTTGTTTAATAAAGTTCTGTTTCATTTATATAAGCAGCCACTATTTCATTTGTTTTTTCATGCAAGCCAGTTACAGTTCATTCATTCAAACAACTAAATTGTTCAAAACTTAATCATGTTAAAGATGACAGTGAGATTAAACAATTACAATATCAGAAAAACGTATTGCTAACACTCCATGTAGAAAAAAAACATTTTTTTTTTTTGTCATCAAATAAGTGGAATTAAAGTACAATGGTAATTTATATACCTTAATGAATAATTTATACAAATTTTTTTATATATATGAACACCAAATTCTTTTACCTGTCATCGAACCAGTTCCTCCTAACATTTTTCCTCTTGGCCAATAGCAGATCCCACCAGAATTCAGACAAGCTCCTTTCTGGGGTTGTGTTCTGAAGCCCCAGTCCAATTTTGTTCCTATCGCACTGACAGCAAATGCTGGGACCCCAGTCGTAGAAGGTTCCTCTGGCCCAGCCTCCAGTAAGAGAACTTTCCACTTATCATTTTCACTCAACCTTGACGCAACCACAGAACCTGGTAACAAATGATTATTATATATTATTAAAAACAGAAAGTGTGAAAAGGCATGCTTAACTGTGGAAAGAAATGCTTAACTGTGGAACCATTAGCTGGGTAGGTGAGAATTTTGAACATTTTTAGATAGGAGGGTTCATGAAACATAATGATTTAAATTTTTTAAAACATTATTGAAACCAACATTTTATAATTTGAATTGTATTTTTTAAAAGCTAAGAGATATAGGTATATGGATGTTTTAGTGATTAATGAAAGTAGAAATATATATAATGAGAAATTAATAAGTACAAAATCATTTGAAATTTAAAAAGATTTGAGATGTCAGTGTTTGGTATTTATAAAAAGTATAAATTTAGTCTACTGCTTTTAAGTCAACACATTTGATTATTAAATTTAAAAAAGAAAATTGTTTACCCCTAAAATTGGAAGAAATAATGCACCGTCAATTCAAGCATTACTTTATTTATCATAAGAATAGAGTACATATCAAATAACTAATAAAAAAGTATAAAAAAACTGAAGGAAACTAATAAAAATATATATAAAATGTAAAACAAAAGAGAATACATGGATAATTTAAAATAACTGTCTTGATTCAAAACATAAAAGTACTTTATAGCAAAAAAAAACTTAAAATTCATAGATATGATTTAAAAGATTCATGAAAGTAATATAAAACATATTTAAAAACTCGATAATTTAAGAAACAAATGGAATATAAATATAAATTTTTAAGTCACATTATAACATAAAAACATAAATAATTAATTTAAAATATTTGTATTACAAAAAAAATAATTGGACAGTAATTGAAAACAACTTACAATTTTTATTTTTTGTTTAAAAGTACATAATAAGTCATAACACAATCAACAGTGTTTACTTTCCTTTAAATTCTATTAATAGGAAAATAATAGGTATAATTATTGTATTATTATTAGTATAATTGAATTATAAAACAAATAAAACACGTATATGGGATAACATGCTTGTATATTCTACACAAAGTATTTTTACAGTTCCTTTGGGGCACCCTTTAATTTTTATTAACTCTTTGAAAAATAATTACTTGAGATTTTTAAGCAGGTTTGCTACCACATCTTTAAATTACATTTTTTTTTTTTATAGGAATCGTTCCACATGAAAGCATCCAGAGCCTCATACTACTGTGTCTGAGATTTTATGATTTTTGTGTATTAGTAATATCAACTAAAATCCTTACTAGTCAATTTTTTTTTTTTTTATAAGTATTTTTAATATTGATTTTTCAAAATTCCAGAAATGCCAAAGTTAACCATGTTTAGGATTACAGAAATGATTGTAGATGTACAAAAGATTGTGCTGGAGATATACTTTATGGCTCAAATTATGTGCTTTTGATATTTAAAATTTCAAAATGTTAAATTCAGCTGCTTCAGCAATTTTGAAAAATTTATATTAAAACAATTACTCATATGATAAATATTTAAAAAATATATTTGTAATGAATTTAATTGAGATTACTAACACAAAAAAAAAATCATGAAATTCTTGTTCAAACGTTCAATCCTTGGATAATTTCATATGAACAATCCAAAAAAGATCATGAATATTATAATATCGGTAGAATGGAAATAAAGTGGCAAAATATAGGAAATATTCCTTTATAAAATGATTTATCTGGATATAAAAAAATAAAGAAATAAATATAGATAAAAATAGATGATAAAAGAAAGTGATGTTAATAGAATTTAGTCAGTGAGAAACACTAAATAAACATGGACAAAATCTAAATTTAAATAATTAATAGGCTAAATTATTTCCAGGTTAATTATTTATACTTATAATATAAATAATTATAATAATTGCAAAGATGGTTGGAAAACAAAATTATGTAAATTGAAACATTCAAATCGAAACAAACTTGCTTCATGTACATTATAAAAAATTAAAATAAATACTGTACACTGAATAAAAAATGAATAATAAATGGTAATCTTACAATAGAGCTCTAAGCCACCTCACTTCAGCCATACACAAATGTGTCAAGCACTGTATCTGGACATCAAATGCTTCTCTTTTGAACACGAAGTATGGTTTTTCCTAATTATTATGTTATAAATGAATGAGTTGAAAGTGAATGATAGTGTACTGATTAATTTTTTTAATTTAAAACAATTTCCATGTTACAATATCATAGAATTTCGTAGAGATAAAAAAAAATTATCAATTATTTTAAAACTTCAAGTTTTAAAGCTCAATAACAATCAGAGTTGAGCAAAAATTAGCTATGAATGAAACTAATAGATGAAATTGACATAGAAACAACACTTGAATGAACCATTGATCAATAAATATTGTATCCATGGCAATATTAGACATTAGTTTCAACTATAGCTAATATTTGCCCAACACTGGTAACAATCCCTAAAACATTTTCCTAAAATCAAAAATTTTGACAGAAATCTGTTTTTGTATATGACCTGAAAGCATTTTTAATGCCAGTTTTAATGATCACCCTAGGGGACAACCTGGATCTCAGAACTTCTTTGTATGGCACTGATTCTACATGGAATAGCAAACGCCTGTATATAAAATAATTTCTGAATTAGTATTGATTATAAATATTTCTTTATTAAAACTGATTGATTATTTCTTAAAGCAGAGTAAGTTATAAAAAATAAGTAATAATTAAAAACAAATAATAAACAAGAAACATAGAGATAAAAAAAAGTAATGAAGTGATCCAAAATGTAGCAACAATTTTTTTCCAACCATATAATAATTTGGTAAATTACTCCAACAGATGCCATATAGGTTTCTAATTAATTCCACATTTTAGAAACTGGTTAGCCATTAAAAAAATTTAAAATTCAATATTTTTGTAGTAAACGTTGTGGTTTGTTTACATTTTAGCTTTCTTCAATAAGTTTTAAAGCTGAAATTTTTAGCTAGTTTGGTAAAACATGAAGAAATAAAAAAGTTGGATAACAAAGATTTTGATAAAGTTGGCAAAGTAACAATACTTATTTGTGCTATTAAATTAATAGAATTTAAGCTGGATTTTCTACATTCATTTTTTTTTTCAAGCTATTTATTTCAAACTTCTGAACCTCTAACTAGCCATCAATTAATTATCTCTAATTATCCAGGGATATTTATGTAATGTTAAACAAAAAGAACTAACCATATCTCGGCTACTTCAGAATTTTCAAATTTAGCATCTTAAATATCTCTTGGTAAAAAAAAAAAATTGAGAATTATTATTTATTTTTTTGTTAATTACAAATATGTAAGGCGATCAAAAAATGAAGCCTCTACAAACTAATAATTACCTGCAACTCCTCCCCCAACGACTATAAAATCGTACTCCTCTGGACGATAGATGGCGAACGGTTTGGCTCTTCGGCATGGATCTGCTATCCTGCAATTGCTCCTCAACATGAGGTCAACTAAGGTCATGAAGACGGTGAGGTTGGCTCCCGTACCACAATAGGTCGGCAGGTAGGCCGTGTCATCGAATTCACATGGACAGCTCATTTCATATCCTGTAATTATTAAAGTATTATTATTATTATTATAACTCTTTTAGGCATTATACTTTCAAAGAAAAGAAAAAAAAATCTCTGGTGCGGTCCACACATCACACAAAGTTCATTTACTAACCCACTCACGTCCCCCAGTTTTGTATAGCTTGGCGGACTGGTGTTAAAGTCAACTATTTCAGCCGTCATATCCCAAGTATATATATATTTTCAGTTTCTCATGTCTTTTTATTTTTGAGCTAGGTTGCTAAGACACTCACAGACCATTTTGCGAGACTTGGTTATTTGGACTTAAGGGACCTTAGAATGTGTATTTCCGTTGAAAACTCAAATTCGAAATTTTTCATGATTATAGTACTTTCCCTTACTGTATATATACCATATACAGCTAAATGAAAGTAATATATTTTAAACTAGCTGCAGTTTCATCTGCCATAAATTTGTAATATACCTGATGAGTAGTAGTATATGACCAAATAAATTGAATAAAATTTGGAGTTCATGTTGAGCCTTTAAATTGTCCTGAAGAGTTTTCTTTTAACTGTCAAGACTTTTCTTAGTACAACCCCAACCTTATCGCATATATACAGCGTAAGACAGACAACGGTCAGATACCAACGGAAAATTTTCATTGAACGTTTTTGACAGATAGAGAATTTGATTATCTTTCGAATTAGCAGCTATTATGTACCAGGTGATGTATCATTTTCGAAAAACAACTAAATCATTTTTAAGCCACTTGTAATTTAAAAACAACTTTGGGAGGGTGTCGGGGTTGTCTGGTCTTAGGCGATTTCTCCAGCCTGATATCTCTTTACAGAAGGCCCACGTCAAGGCGTATTCATTATAAGTTAGGAACGGCCCTGCCAGAGGATGAGCCCTGGACACTGACGCAGGTAGAGGAGGTCTGGGTAAGAGAGTCTGAGGCAGAGTAACAGTTCTAGTTGCCGGACTAGAACTGTCAAGATAGGAGCCAGCTTACTAGTTGCCGAGATGAAGCGGACGGACCAGTAAGGTGATAAGGCAAGGTGCAGCTCTAGTTGCCGAGATAAAGCGGACGGACTAGAGCCGGGGAGAGACGGGAAATTACACTGGTTGCCGAGATGAAGCGACGGACTAAGATTGCTGGAAAGAAGGAGAGGATATAGGCCATCGTCTAAGGTGTGCGTACGGAAATGACTACTTTTACGAGCATAGATTGGCAATGAACTTCTCTATCTCAAGCAGCGTATACGCCACCTGTGCCATGACTAGATCCAGGAAAGGATGTGGATCTACGATCGAAATGGGTATTTAGAGTCCCTTATTTATAGGTCTAGTCCATGCGGCTGTGACCGAGAAG
>NW_027115109.1:632855-641915 GCF_000696795.3 Halyomorpha halys
TAAATATAGTAAAAGAGCCCAAGAGGAAAAAACAGTCTGTTATTTCACCCCTAATTTTGGTTAGTTTAATGAAAACTATGTATAATTACTAGTAAAAATTTATGAGTTTGCCAAGTATACGTAGGGAGAAATAAACAATGGCGGCTTTTCAAAAGCGTTAAAAACAATTAATTTTTCATACGGAGCTTTAAAACTACCAACAGCAATAGAAAATCTAAGAGAGCATCATTTAAAGTAGAGTATTGCTAAACTGTAAGCCCTAATAGAGCAATTTACGTTCAATAGTTCTAGAGATATAGCTTTTTAAAAAGCGATATTTCATAAAAATATTGTACAGAACGTACTGAAAGATCAGTAGTTAGTGAATTTATTTTGAAAAATCTATATCTCAAAAACCATTTGACGTACAGATGTCTGTTAGTACTCAAATTAAAGCTATTTTAATGTACTATGAAGTAGTTTAATACGTTTATCGTCGTAGGAGTAATAGTTTTCATGATATTTGCTAAAATAAATTGATCTATAGTTGTTTTCAAAATTTTCATTTGCCAAATTTATATTCATATGCGAATATCATAAAAACTACTATCCCTACGAAGATAAGTGTCATAAACTACTTTATAATAAGTTACATTTCCTTTATTTTGAGTGCTGGCAGACTTATGTGCATCTTATGGATCTAGAGATATATTTTTTCAAAAATCAAACATTTTATACGAACAACTTGAAATTAAGTTTACGAATATATTTTGACAAATATCATAAAAACTACTACTCCTACAAAGACAATTGATATAAACTATTTTATAGTAAATTTAACTAGCTTTAATATGAGTGCTGACTGTACGTCCTATGGTTTCTGAAATAACTTTTTTCAAAACTCAAACTTATTGTCCGAACAACTATAAATCAATTTATTTTAGGAAATATCATAAAAACTACTATTCCTACGAAGATAAACGTATTAAACTACTTCATAGTACATTAAAATAGCTTTAATTTGAGTACTAACAGACATCTGTACGTCAAATGGTTTTTGAGATGTACTTTATAGTACATTAAACTAGCTTTAATTTTAGTGTTAATAGACATCTATACGTCACACAGTTCCTGAGATATAGATTTCTCAAAATAAATTAACTAACTACTATTCTTTCAGTAGATTTTTAAGAAATGTTGCTTTTCAAAAAGCTATATCTCGAGAAATATTGGACGTAAAGGGCTCATATTTCAACAAATTTACTCTCCTTTAAATAATGTTCTTTTAGATTTTCTAGTGTTGTTGGTACTTTTTAACATATAGAGCTCCGAATGAAACATTAATGTTTTTTAAGGTTTTGAAAGATTCACCTTTTTTTATTCCTCCTACCTATACTTGGAAGACTCATCAGTTTTGAATAGTAATTATACCTAGTTTTCATTAAAGTAATAAAAAATTGGGGTGAAATAACAGCCTTTTTGTTATTCCCGGCTCTTGTACTAATAGAAAAGCAAACAAAATCTATACCGTGTTTCAGCATCTGACATAGGCTCATTGATCGTATTCCACACTGTAAAGAATGAAACAATATTCAACTGGTAAGGAATGAAAACGGTGTTTTATACGTTTTTTCATGTCGGTATTTTCCCCATTATTTCATAAAATCAAATAAAAACCTATTGCAACATACTATGTTCATTATATAACGTCATAAAATGATAATAAAATTAGAAAGCCAACTAATGAAGAAGAGGCTTGAGAAGGCGGAAACACAAACGCCAAGGTTAGAACAGTCGAGTTCGTTAATGTCACTCCATGCAGTGTGGAAGGTTACCTCATCTTGGTATAGTGGGTTATTTCGTAGATCTAACTGTTCCAGACAATTTCTTCAGTTTTATTGTTTGACATTTAGTTTTATATTCAACTATTGTACAAAAATGATTAATATACAATCTTGGAAGTAATATAAGCGTGTAACGTGTAAAAATGTGCGAAATCATCACCAATTTAGATTTTTTAAATCAGAACCCTTATTTTGTTCTCCACAGTTCGAATCTATGTGTAAAATTCATGAAGAATCGACACTATTATTTACACTTATCGATATATGGTGTGGAAGCTTTCCGATCGTGCCGAATTTCGATTGGGATATCACCCCATCTTCAGGTATCTGGTAAAATACATCTTTTAATATCACATTTTATGTTCTCCTTATTAGTCTTAAATATTAACAATAAACATATTGCTGTCCATTAAATAAAAGATTAATAATTAAAAATTCCAACATATCTGTAAATAAGGGCTCAACTCTAATATACCTTCTTGAACCAGGATATCGACAAAAAAAAAAAAAAGGTATATTACAGTTGAGGTCTCCTTATTTATAATTGTATTGAAATTTTAAATTATCAATGTTTTATTTAATGGACAGCCATATGTTTATTATTAATATTTAATACTAATAAGGAGAACATAAAATGTGATATTAAAAGATATATTTTATCAGATACCTGACGATGGAGTGACAGCCCCGAAACGACGTTATGAAATAAAATATTAAAAATTTTAAATTAGGAAGAGTACTTTTCATTTACTATATCTAATTGCATTAATAATAAAAATTATCCAAATATAGACAGCCTTCTTCATTAAAACATATTACATGTCCAACGTTTCAGCCATCCGGCCATCAACAGCAATTAATTAAGACAAAATGTAATGTGTAATGAAATGATAATGAATCTTACCTGGTTGTTAAGGTAGGAAAGGCAAAGTTTCAGGACAATTGCCCCATACTCATGCAATTTTACAATCATAAAATTAAGTTATTCTTATCAATAAATTTTATCTATGTCATATAATAATAATATTCTTTATTTATTCTGGAATTTATCCCTTTAGAATAACATACAGGCGTCAAAATTAGGCTTTAGAGCCTTAGAGTGAAATACAAAATAAAAAGGAAATTATAAATCGTCATAAAATATAATAATATAATGAATTTAAAAAGATAAAAATGAACAACGATAATAAATAGAATATATAAAATAAGATAAAATAAACACTTCTGATAATAAATAATAGAAAAAATGATAAAATATATCAAATATAATTAAACTAAAAATAATAAATGGAAAGGTACAATTTCTCATAATAAACATATTTACAAGAATAAATGAAAATCTGAAATATTAAGTACAGAAAATATATAAACCTTGTTTGAAACTTTCAGTTGTTATTCCTAATGGAATAACCACAAATATGTGGTAAATATGATTACAAGAATTTTAAATATACATTATGCCGATATAATAAATAGATTAGCCACATATATAAATGTGTTTCTAATCTATTTATTATATCGACATAATGTATATTTAAAATTCTTGTAATCATATTTACCACATATTTGTCATATTTTCAATTTCCCTATTGAAATCCTGTTATCTATGTAACCATAGTTCAACATTGTTTTACACTACATTATTTAATTTATTGTCTTTCACTATTGGTGCATTTATCTATCACTGTATCTTGGACATTACCTCTTTGGACCATATCAACACTTCCAATATGCTGTTTTATTACCTCCCTATTGGTATGTCCAATTTTTACCTATTATGTAATTTAAGTTAAAATTTATTATTGGATTATTTTATTCTCTGATTAGTTATATTTATATGGGTTATCTATTTATTATATCGGCATAATGTGTATTTGAATGTTTTGTGTCTGTTTTATAGTTTACCGTGTCTTTAATATTTTTGGTTATATGAATTGCTTCCAGAAACCTTCTGTTTTTAGTATTTTAAGTCATCTCTATTGTTGTGGGATTTTTGAAGTTAAGTTTATATGGTCCAAAGAGGTAATGTCCAATATGGAGTATTGGTTTGTGCTACAGAGATGAATGAATGCACAAATAGTGAAAGACGATAAATTAAATAATGTAATGTCAAACAATTTTGAACTATGATATTTATATGACATGAATTCAATAGGGAAATTGAAAATATGATAAATATGTTTACAAGAATTTTAAATATACATTTATAGCATAGACAAAAATTGTTGATAAGAATAACTTAATTTTAGGATTGTAAAAGTGCTTGAGTATGGGACAATTATACCGAAACGTTGTACAGTGAAGAATATAGAATAAATTATATTCATCTTGGAACTTTTTTAACCTCAACAATTAAAAAAAAATCACAATTTTTTTTTATTTTACTATCTTTAATTTTTCACACTACTATAACCAGGCTAGATTTATTATCATTTTATTTCACAATAAATTTTGTCTTGAGGTCCCCTGAAATACTAAAGTCTCTCAAAATGATCTGAGGGTATGGGAACAGAAACAAAAATTTGTACGACACTAACATTAAATATTTAGGACCTGGATGGTTTCAGAAACTTTATCGTTAAAATCAGCAAATTGGAAGAGCCACATTACGGAATCGATTTTACTTAAAATTTACGTAAAATTAATTGTTTTAAAAAACAGATAGGTCTTATTGCAGTCTAACTGGACTATTTCTAAAAATTCTTTGTCTAAAGTACCTTTAATTTTGCAATGAATAGTCAGTTTCCATTTTTAGAAATAATAAAAAATGAATAGATGCAAAATATTAAAGAATTTGATAAATGATAAAAAAGGAAGAAACAGAAATAGGTCGAATCGGAAAAAAACTGAAATTGCCCGAACACTTCCGATCGCATTCAAAAAATTTCCAGTTTGTTATCATTTGTTAAACTATTGTTTCACTGATGGGAACAAAGTTGATATTAATTATTTTCACCTTGAGAACCCCTAAAATTTTTATAAATGAAATTTGTGTGATGAGCGCGACGCACCAGTTTTTTTTTAATAATGAGGAGACCTCGTGAAATTTTTTCATATATAACGTGTAACAATCCCTTTTTCAATCGAGAATTATGATGCAATATCAATATTTTAAGGTAACACACCCATCTCATATAATAAATGTTAAAACAGGAAAAAATAAAGGATATTAATTTTTTTGGAACGGAAGCATTTTCAAGGTAAACTAGATTATACGCTCTTCAGAAAATCTTGTTCATTTAAAGCATTACCTCTCTGGAGTTACCTAAAATACTATTTTCCAATAAAAATGTTTTATTATTCATAATATAATAAATTATAAAAAAACAAAAAAAAAAATACGATTTAAGTATATGCATTCATTGCACTTATAAGAAATATATTCAATTTGTCATCAGAACGTAATGACAGGTGAAAACTAATTAACAGATAACAAGTTTAACATAATAGCATATAAAAGGACATGGTTTAATCCTAGACCAAATAATTTCGTAACAAAACAAGCCCCTGAGGTCTCAGTTAGCCAGACTATAATGTTATCTCAATCTTACTGGTGATTATTGTTGATAACTTTTCATAAAATAGTTTTAACATGTTTAAATCGAATGAAAGTGTTTTATCTATAATCAATAAACTTTCTCTAGAAACATGTTTCATAATCTTATCCGAAACCCTATCTCTGTGCCCTTTCATGCAGTTCATTAGGACTTAATAATGTCCCAACAAAGGCGTCCGTTGAAATCGAAAACTGGAAGTACAGGAGTATTGTGACTTTCAAATAAACGACTTGATTTTTTTTTTTAATAACACTGATACCGATGTAATTTCGAAGGACTCTACAAAACCATAAAATTCCATCAGAATCCAATCCTTTTAATCCAAAATCCTACGGAGGATCCTTAACAACATTTATTCAGTTAAGGGATGAAGTTATCTATCAATACCTTTATACTTCATATATTCGTGATATTACCCGCAACACATATCCACACAAAGCAACTACTTCGTAACGAAGATTATTAAAAAAATGATAAAAGATCATATGTTTTTATATAAGTAGCAGGATTAAGTATATAGTGTTAATAACTAAAAAAAAACAAAAAGGAAAAAAATACAAAGGAAGAAGGAATCAATAAAGAAAAAAATACAAATTTTATGTAATTTAGTAATTAAAAACAAAAAGTGTTGTAAATATTGTACTTTTGTATTTCGTTTATAGAGGTAATGAAAAATGCCTTCAATTATTTAATTATAAAATGAATTATTAGGTTTGTTCATAATAAAACATTTAAAGCGGTTTTGAGGTTTATTAATTACAAAACATAGGTAGTAACGGTAAAAACCGATCATTTCTCTCAGTAATAATTTTTTCTGATAAATTATACTTATTTTATTTTGAAAAATAATGATTAGTATATATTCTTATACAATAGTATACGGTGAATGCAATAGTGGAGAAAGCTGGTTTGGGGGGCCAAAAAAATATTTATATACAGTAACTCATATAATTTAATATACAATATGTAAATAATTTAAATAATTCACAATTCCTTTCTTATAAAAACTATTTTTCAACTGCCTAAATATTAAATATTATAAGTGAAAAATATATTTGTAAGTATCCCTTATATATTGATAAGTATCAGATTATCAAGAACTGTTTATTACAATGCCTCCAAAATATTTATTCTAAATTGTTTGCAAAACGTAGCATTTACTTATAAAAACGAATTCTTTTTGTGCTTCGATTAATTTTTTTTTTATAATATAGCTATTAATATTTACAACTGTATAAAAATATATACAACCATTAAATTTACTGTTAGTTATAAAATGGCATGATACAAACATGTGGAGAAGAGAATCCACCCATTGATAGAACTTCAATAACATTTCTAAAGGAGAAGATCTGGAGGCCATCGTCTTTTCAGACGCCTAGGAGAATTATCAGGTAATGAAGAAGAAGCTAGGTAAGAAACAAGTGGGTTTGGGTGGTTGGGAAGTTTATCATGGAAGGATTGGTAGGTATCTTGTATTGGCCAAATCGCCAACATATGGAACATTGAGGTCCTGATGGATGACTTGATTTGTAACAAAAGAAGGAGCATTGAGGATTTTAAGGAATGGATACGAGATGGTTTAGTGGAACTCTAAAGCTTAACTTTATGTGCTTAGGCCTAATTGGAGTAATATAGATCAGTCCTTTGTAATGGATTGGAAGTTTAGAGTTTGTCGAATAAATGTTGTAATATTCGGAATCGACGAGCAGTTTCTTATCTTTTCAGTCTTGTATGAGGATTCCATGTCAGTCGTTTGTCCAGATGCAGTCCAATGTTGCGGATCTGTTGGACAGGAATAAGTGGGGATATTATTAAAGGATACTGTTGGCCAGGCAGTCATGTGTTTAAATGGAGGGTAAATGGGATTTAGTAGAATTTATTTTAATCCTCCAGTTTTAACATCATTCTTCAAGGGGGGAGATGTGGGATTGGAGGGTTTGGGATACAATGGAAGGGTCATTATTCACTGAGAATAGACATATGTCATCGGAATACGTGGTGAGGATAGTGTTGGGATGTCAGCTGTAAAAACTGTATCAAGGATAGGACCAAGGATACTTTCCTGAGGTACACCAGCAGACTGAGGAAAGAGGAAGAATAAGCGATGTTGTGATTTATTCGAAATAATCTGTCGGAAAAATAAGAACGTATATCGGTTAATTTAACTGAAGTTTTAATTTGTAACTGTCTAGGACTCTAAAATTCAAATTTCCCTCATTCCTTATAGGTATTTAGGGACATAAAGGAGATATGAAATGGCCCTTTGTTTCGTGTTGTGGCTAAATTATTTTTAAAACTCCCCCATTCTTTGATATGAATAAACTCCTAAACTGCCTTCAAGAACGTCTACAATTTTTATAATTTTTCGTTTTAATAAGTTTTTTTTTTAGCCACCAGAAAAATGGTTTTTCGTATTTTTATAAGAAAAGTGGTAATTTAGTTCGTGATGTAAATTTATTTAATTTGGACATTCTAATTAGGATATGGTATAGCATTGCTGACCTTGCGTAGGTTTGAGTTAGTTCGATGTTGATATGGTGGTTCCAGATAAGTCAGTGATGAGGTGTAGTCTCAGGTATCTTACTGTTTCACTCACAGGATTCCATTTCTGGTGGGCTTCTGAGAGTAAAAACTTTTGAAGTACATTTTTCAATGTTCAGACTAGTCATCCATTTAGTGAAGTATTGTCCTAGATCATTAAGGGGACTTTGAAGAGTATTTCTAGTGATTATTATGTCATCATGTTGAGAAAACACTGCTGTATCGTCAGCGAACATTTGCTACCTCATTTGTCAAAGTAAATTGCTCCCGAGAGCCGGAAAAGAGATGAATAGTACCGTATTATATGTTTATATGATTATGACAATAAACTGATGGTTTGACCTACGTTAATTTTCGCGTGTGGTGTAGCCTGTTACGAATATGTTTATTAAATTAATATTTTATAAACTTTACAGTGTAATAATAATATATATTATTATAGCATTCTCTTTTTTATTTGTATTTATTTATTATTTTTTTTAAATTGAATTAATTATTTCATAAACAATATATGTGCTATTTTCCAAAATAACTGATTCAATTATTTTTTTAATGTCTTATCTTATGAGAAAATAGGATAGATTATATGACCATAAAACTGTCTTACATTATAATAAGTACAATATTAATACCAAAAACTATACTATTATTGTTTCATTCATAATTATGGGTGCAATTTTATTATTTTATGATTATTTTTATATTTCATTTTATTTTGTTATGATGTTAATTTCTTATAATGTTCATAGACATATTGCCAAAAGTTAAGGGTGTGCAAGATTTGTATTGAGATGAGGCTTGCAAAATTCCAATTCAATCTACTTTTTTATTTTATTTTTTGTTTCATCAGTAAATCCTTCTTTTTTTTGTTCTTTATTGGAAGCAAAAAATATCCCAACTTTTTTTTTCCATTCCGATAAGCATTGTCAATTGATAATGATAATATATATTAAATCTTCTTAAACCTATTAAAATCTTCTTTCACAAATAACGCTGTTTGTGATTGTTTATTTTAAATTCTGCTTTTTTATTAAGTGAGATTTTTTTTTCTTGGGGCTTTCATATCTTATTTTTAGTCTTCAAAACTTTAAAAAGTCACTTTTTTCTTTGTTAGACATAATTCACTCTTTATCTAT
>NW_027115109.1:645010-651287 GCF_000696795.3 Halyomorpha halys
ATAGATAAAGAGTGAATTATGTCTAACAAAGAAAAAAGTGACTTTTTAAAGTTTTGAAGACTAAAAATAAGATATGAAAGCCCCAAGAAAAAAAATCTCACTTAATAAAAATGCAGAATTTAAAATAAACCATCACAAATAGCGTTATTTGTGAAAGAAGATTTTAATAGCCTGTAGTGAAGATGAAAATGATTGAAAATCGCCAATAGAGGTTTTTGTTTCATTATATAATTTTATATTTAAATAAGGAAGAATTAACTTTTTTTATTAATATTTGTGATTAATATTGAATAATAAAAGGTGAATCCCACTAATAAAACAAACAATAAAAATACATTGTTTTATAGTAAAAAAAATAAAGTTTGAGGTACGCCAGTTGGTAAACTCCATCATAACTCAGAGGTTGATTTTATTTTTTTACAATGTTCCTCTAAAAAATGTATCATTTTATTTTATACTTTTGTTGTAATAAAGTTACATTTGGAAGACATTTCTATGTATCATATCATATATTTAGATATATCATAATGTTCTCATAAAATTGAGGTGATCTTTAACTAGTGTGAGCAATGTACCTTTAAAAATTTATGCATTTATGAGAAATAATGGTCTAAAATACTAATTATGGTAGATTACATTATTTGTGAATAAATAAAAGTTACAATATATTTTCTTAAAAATATATATTATATATATAGTATATCTAGTATATATATTCTATATAGTATGTACTATATAATATGTAGTATATATATATATATACATATACATACATACATACATAGTAACTTTATATGTATATCGTAACTGTCATACTATTAGGCATTACAGAGAAGATGACTATTGAAAAGGAGTCTGGAACAAGATATTGAAGGGTGGTGCCTTTAACTTCACAGAGTCACAAATAACTCTCCCAGGTGTCGTTAGTGTAGCTGTCATTTCGAATTTCTTACTCTAAATCCATACCTATACTAAAAAGTGATAAAAAAAAAAATTAATTTTTCTTTTTTTTCAAATTTCTTTCTAAATGGGTTGGGATCATTCAAAACAAAGAGTTGAATCATGGCTACCATCTCGGGTCGAAAAAAAATTTTTTTTTAATAGATTCCCATTAAACGGAAATGCATAATGCATACATCATATAATGAAAATAAAATGTATTTTTGATCGGGAAGTCTGGTTCTCCCATGTGTCAGGCCCAAACCCCCAAAAAAACTATAAAAGATATATACACGTAAAAAAAAAAAAAAACCAACAGTATTTGTCTTCAAGATCTTGAAACAATGCTGTTCCCTCCTACACACAGGGCGTGGATTTGACTTCCTTTTTTTAATTTATTATAATTTTTACATTAAAGTTTTTGTTATCATACTTAGATAGACAATTATATTTAAAATTAATTGAAGTGGAACTATGCCCTTATCCGAAATTAATTAGCATTTTCACACGGGTTTCGGACCCCTGATAGAGGTCCAACCAATTCTATTAAGAACCAATGCTGCTCCGTTCATTTCTGAAGACCTCTGTGAAGACTGTAGTGATAACTGTCGCTGCCACTAACATTGTGTAAATGATAACAATTGTTATCGTGGCAGTACTGTCGCATTACCAGGATCTACGTGGTTGGTAGTAATACATATCAACTATCTACGCTTACTCGTCAATTAAGTATTACATATAGATCGCCTTGTCAGTGAATTCTAGCACGTTATAACCTTAAAACAATAGCTTCATATATTTCTTATTAGTTTTTTATATATAACTTTTAAATTTTTAATAGTGAAACAAATACTGTCATACTTTAGAGGTTATACATATTATAGAAAACTGTCACTTGGAAATGGCCTTTAATATTTGAAAACCTGTAATTTTTCCTCTATCACAATTCGTCATTATTATTGTTCACTCCTTAGTTTCAAGTATGTTAGCTTTAATTTCAGATATTAATATCTGAACTGTAACATTAATTTGTCTAGTGTTTTGGCACAAATATGTAATAATTTATAAATTATCCATGGACTAGTTCCAAGTACGAATATTTAGGGCAATTATTATATTTTAACTTACTAAAAATAAAAAACCCATTGGTCCGAAGTATAATAAATTGTGCCTATATCATTGTTAAAACATGAAAATTATTTATTGCATTTATTATTTCATTCATAATAACAAAAGATGTCTAATTAAATTATTTATTCAAATTATAATATTGATATCAATGAGTGAAAAAAATACAAATTATATATCACTGTGGGCTTTTTAAAAACTTCCCTTAATCCCCCCTAAAAAAAGCAGAATTATAAAAAAAAAATTGTGACTAAATATAATTTACTTATAATTTAAATATAAAACCAATAATCTTGGAAGTTAAGAAAAAAAAATATTTTTTTTAAACACTCATAACTGGTAAATAAAAGGTAAAATCTAAAACATTTAGAAAAACTTAATTGGTAAATTAAATTTTTGTAGCTACGTTTAAAACTCAAACATAGAAATATATCTGGCGGAAACCTATATAATCCTTCCATGTTTTACAAGAGTCCAAGGGGAGAAAAAAGCCAGTTATTTCACCCCAATTTTTGATTACTTTAATGAAAACTATGTATAATTACAAGTCAAAACTGACGAGTCTGCCAAGTATAGGTAGGGGAATAAAAATGGCGGCTGTTTCAAAACGTTAAAAAACATTAATTTTTCATTCGGAGCTCTATATCTTAAAAACAACAGTAGAAAATCTAAAAGGACATTATTTAAAGAAGAGTAAATATGCTAAACTGTAAGCCCTAATACAGCTATTTACGTTCAATAGTTCTACAGATATAGCTTTATAAAATACAATATTTCGTAAAAATGTTGTACAGAACTTATTGCAAGATCAGTAGTTAGTGAATTTATTTTGAAAAATCTATATCTCGAAAACCATTGGACGTACAGATGCCTGTTAGCACTCAAATTAAAGCTAGATTAATTAGTTTTCATGAGATTTGCTAAAATACATTGATTTATAGTTGTTCGGACAAGTGTCACACTTCGAAGATAAGTGTCATAAGCTACTTAATAGTAAGTCAAATTTCCTTTATTTTGAGTGCTGTGAGACATATGTGCGTCTTATGGATCTAGAGATATATTTTTTCAAAAATCAAACATTTTATACGAAAAACTAGAAATTAACAGTTTGTGGAATATATTTTGTCAAATATTACCCCTACAAAGATAAATGTTATGAACTATTTTATAGTAAATTTAACTAGCTTTAATTTGAGTGCTGACAGACATCTTTACATCCCATGGTTTCTGAACTAACTACTAATCTTTCAGTAGATTTTTAAGAAATGTTGCTTTTTAAAAAGCTATATTTCGTGAACTATTAGATGTAAACAGCTCTATTAGAGCTAATATTTCAGCAAATTTACTCTCCTTTAAATAATGTTCTTTTTGATTTTGTTGGTAGTTTTTAAGATATAGAGCTCCGAATGAAAAAAATAATGTTTTGAAACAGCCGCCATTTTATATTTCCCCTACCTTTACTTGGCAGACTCATCAGTTTGTCTAGTAATTATGCATAGTTTTCATTAAAGTAATCCAAAATTGGGGTGAAATAACTGCCTTTTTTTCTTCCCGGCTCTTGTACTAATGGTTTTACCGAACTTATATATAATGTCAAAGGTAATACATATATACAGTACATATATATCTGTATTGTATTATATATACAAGAAATAAGTCTATATATACATTATCTTCGTGAACCTATAATATATAATGATATTATAATCAACCAATCAAAAAGATATTATTTTTGATGCATTATTTGTACTTTTACCAAATAACATAAAAATAGTTTCATATAATTCCAAAACAGAATTATTAATCGTTGGTTTTGTTTGTAGATTTATTTATTGAACTTGTAGGATTATTTACTTAAATTGAAAGATTGTGGATAGCGATAATGATAGAAACAAACTTTTTATCTATAATATAATTTTGTAATTATTTGAAGTAAAAACAAATATAAAATATGTATGAGCGGTAAACACAGAAGACTTATGACATAATGTCAACCAAATATCATGAAAATCATAATATATTTTTACTTTAATTTGCCTAAATATGGAATAGATAATAAGGGAACGTATTGCGATCATGAAATAATTCGAATTTTAGTTATCAACGGAATTATAATATATTATGTTTTGAGTTCCCCTGAAACCCCCTAGTTTCGCAAAATGGTCTGTGTGTGACAGCCTACCTCAAAAACAAAACGTTGAAACTGAAATTGCATATTTAAGGTGGGACTTTTTCGCTAAAATCGGTTGATTATAAGTGCTACTTTACTGAATCGATTTTTCACATTCTCCAAAACGGCTCCAATTTTGATTAAAATCGGTGAATTAATGAGCAATGAAGTCTTCAATGCCGAATTTTCAAAAAATCTTCCCTTAAAGTACTTTTAATTTTGTTTATTTGAAATATAAATTTTGTTCCCGCCAAGAATGCAACAGTCCAACAAATGATAGGGAAGTACGATCGGGAAAGGTCGTGCGGTCTCGGCCCTTCCCGTTGGGATCGATTTATCTATTTTTTTCTCCTTTCGTTATAGGTAAAATTCTTTAATATTTTATACATTATTAAAAAAATATTTATACATTGCATATTATTTCTATCAATGAGAATTGTCTATTTTTTTTTTCAAATAAACAAAATCTTTCAATAAAGTACCTTTAATTTTGTTTATTATAAAAAAAAAACACCGTTCTCATTGTTAGGAGCAATATGCAATGTATAAATACAAAATATTAAAGAATTTTATCTAAAACTAAAAGGAAAAATTAAATAATAAATAAATCCGATCCCGTTACATTTTATTACACATTATATTGCTGTTAAACAGGGTATCATCTAAAAAAAAAATGGTCATTTTACAGCAGATATCCCAACCCATCCTAACACCATCCTTACCACGTATGCCCATGACACGTGTCTATTGACACAGAATAATGACCTTTCCATTCTATCCAAAACCCTCCAATCCCACATCACGACCCTCGAAGAACGGTATCAAAACTGGAAGATTAATATAAATCCCACCAAATCACATTTACCCTTCGTCGTAAACCCATGAATTCCTGCCCCACAGTATCATTTAATAGGTTATTCTTGTCAAGCAGATCCGTTTCATAGGACTACATCTGAACTAACGACTGACATGGAATCCTCATACAAGACTGAAAAGACAGGAAACTGCTCATCGATTCCTACTACTACAATATTTACTAGACAAACGGTCTAAACTTCCAACTTATCTCAAGAGACTCATTTATATGTTCATCTTAAGTTCTATCTGGACATACGGAGTTGAGCTTTGGGGCTCCACTAAACCATTGAATTCCTCTCGTATCTAATTCTTCGAGAAATTCTTAATTCTCTCTACTCTCAAATCAAGTCATCTTCATGACCTCAATATCCCATATGTTGCCGATTATGCCAGAACCAGATACCAATCCTTTCATGATAAACCTCCCAACCATTCAAACCCACTTGTTTCTAACCTGGCTTTTCCTTTATTACCCGATAATTCTCCTAGGCGTCTGAAAAGACGATGGCCTCGAGATCTTCTCCTCTAGAAATGTTATTAGAGTTCTATCAATGGGTAGATTCTCCGCATGTTTGTATCATGCCATTTTATAACTAATAGCAAATTTACTTGTTGTATATATTTATATACAGTTGTAAATAACAATAAATAAATTAATAAAAAAAAAAAAACTTACTGTTTTAATTTCCCTTTTTTTACTGTGTTAAATTTTGTTTCCCCATTTCTACTTTTCTATTTTAGGTGTTACTGTTCCTTTTAACCTAATAGCGTATTTTTTTAATATTCTTATCATATACTATTTTATTTACTGTTTTCTTTCATTTGTAAATTATTTTGTTTTCACTTATATTTATGTAATTTTAACCCTGCCTTAATTTAAATTTTTTATTTTGTCCTATTATGTCGAAATATTTTTAGTTGATTTTTATCTTTATATTAAATAACAATAAATAAATTAATAAAAAAAAAAAAGTCTTAGCATTAAACACATTTCATAAAATTTTAATAAAAAAAATATTTCGATATAATACAGTTTTGAACTGTAAAGATTATTGCTTTCCCTTATTGCTAATACTACATGCATATCATTTTTTAATATGACATTGTTAAACTGGGACAGCGATATATTGTATAATGATATATATATATATATATATATATATACATATACATACATACATA